>NC_137235.1:3143711-3151211 GCF_949987685.1 Ammodytes marinus | reverse complement strand
AAAAGTTTGCTGAAGACAAACAGACTACGGACATGGATTACTGCAACCATGTCCTGTGGTCTGATGAGACCAAAATACATTTATTTGGTTCAGATGGTGTTAAGAGTGTGGAGCGGCAACCAGGTGAGGAGTACAAAGACAAGTGTGTCTTGCCTAGAGTCAAGCATGGTGGTTGGAGTGTCATGGTCTGGGGCTGCATGAGTGCTGCCAGCACTGGGGATCTACAGTTCATTGAATTCTAACATGTACTGTGACATACTGAAGCAGAGCATGATCCCCTCCCTTCATAAACTGGGCCGCAGGGTAGTACTGCAACATGATAACGACCCCAAACACACCTCCGAACGACCACTGGCTTGCTAAAGAAGCTGAGGGTAAAGGTTATGGACTGGCCAAGCATGTCAACAGTCTTAAACCCTATTGAGCATCTTTGGGGCATCCTCAAACGGGAGATGGAGGAGCGCAAGGACTCTAATATCCACCAGCTCCTTGATGTCGTCATGAATGGGTAGAAGAGGGTTCCAGTTGCAACCTGTGAAGCTCTAGTGAACTACATGCCCAAGAGGGTTAAGGCAGCGCTAGAAAATAATGATGGCAAAACAAAAAATTGACACTTTGGGCCCAATTTGGAAATTTTTTCTTAGGGGTGTACTCACTTTTGTTGCCAACAGTTTAGACATTAATGGCTGCGTGTCGAGTTATTTTGAGGGGACAGTAAATTTACACTGTTATACAAGCTGTACACTGCCTACTTGACATTGTATCAAAGTGTCATTTATTCAGTGTTGTCGCATGGAAAGATATAATGAAATATTTGAAGAAATGTTAGGGGTGTACTCACTTTTGTGAGATACTGTATATAATAATAGCTTTCTTTTTTCGATGGTCTAGTTTACTGTTAGACGTCATTTATGAGCACCAGGTGAAACATTAAACTGTTTCATAAACATGTAAGAGTTCCTCGTAGCTACTTTAAGCTATCGGTACTCTTCTAAAATCAACACCTCGCTATTAACTCCACCGGAACTTAACAATCATCTTTGAGAATAAAATCTAAAACAATAATTTCTCCAAAAAATTCTAGCCATGCAAAAAAATCCTCCTCCTTCCCTGTCTGTCTGTCTGTCTGTCTGTCTGTCTGTCTGTCTGTCTGTCTGTCTGTCTGTCTGTCTGTCTTCTGCTATGCTCTAACCATCTCTATGAGAAATTACCTTCACGGTTGGGAACTCGATTGCTGCATCCATTTACACCGATTCTTATCTTATCACACCATAATGATCAATTAGACCGGGGCCTACAGCACACATTCGCCCCCATTAGATCTGCAATCATCTAGTGGGGATTTTTATCAAAGCTCTTTTGCATGCACATTTGCACAAGGAGGGGAAGGGGTGTGGGGAGATAAAAAAAAAAAATGGCGGTTCCAGGATTTCTTGTGTACATGTTATAGTACATAAGCAATGCATACCCCCAGGACATCCCATGGGGGAAAACTCAAGAAACCCAGATTTGTGTGTATTGTTTGTCCCATGCACACACACACACACACACGCGCGCACGCACACACACACGCACGCACGCACACACACACACACACACACCGTCAACAAAAGCAAAAGGCGTTCACACAGTAGTACCGCGACTGCATGCAGTTATAAGTCACTCGTTTTTTTCATTTCATTCAGCGTTTATCTGGAAGGATGAAGGTGGTGCCAGAAGCGCAAATTGTTGAGTTTAAATTAAACCCTCAATAGAGATATGAAGCCATTGCACTCCGACCATTGTAAAACCTTCTCTCTGTCTGTACAATGGTTCTGTGATGTACCTGCTTTGAAAACAACGCCATGCTTCAAAGGAAATCATTTCATAGATAGGTATATGTGGGGGAAACTGTACTGTATAGCTCAGCCCGGGAGCAGATGAGTTTTGGGAGGCCAAGGAGGGCATGGGATAGAGGGATGAAAAGTGGAGAGAAAGAGAGCTGAATACAAGTGAGATAATGAGAGGGGGATTGAGAAAATTGAGAAGGAGAAGAGAAGGGAAGGGGGCCAGCAAAGGAAGGGGGGAAGGCCTCTTT
Organism: Ammodytes marinus; assembly: GCF_949987685.1. NCBI lineage: Eukaryota > Metazoa > Chordata > Actinopteri > Uranoscopiformes > Ammodytidae > Ammodytes > Ammodytes marinus. The sequence continues at coordinate 3,149,134 of NC_137235.1, read as the reverse complement.
ATTTTTCGTCTGGGAGTCATGCTGTGGTGGGCGCAGCGGGTGGAGCGACTTTTTTGTTGGTGCTGATTGGTGCTTTTTTAGCCTGTAAGTGATATCTAACTTTGATTGAACAATTTCATGTTTTTTTTTTGCTGTTTATTTATGAAGTTCACTTGTTTCTCTGGAACCTTATAGAGCTCAATGTGTCAATGCTTTTAAACCGTCTAGTCGTGTTCGTTTCATGTTGACTATTTTGTTTTCCAGGTCAAAAATGACTGCGAAATTGTTTTGTTATAGCTTTTTACCAACTTAAGTTATTGTGATTGCCTCAGTAACCTGGATAATAACTCAAAATTACACGTTTGAGAAAAATTTGTGCTTTTTGTACATCTGATTCTGTATGTACAGTATTAGAGAACGATCAACATTTCTCGAAACTTCAACACAAGTGTAAAATGTTCAATCAGAGTAATATATCGTTTTAAACTCATCCCACCTTGTCTCCTGAAAGCTGTGCTTCAAAAAAAGCTTGTATGTGCACCTTTCCCATCCTGCTTGGTTTCCTCACACAATATTCAGACTGCAAGCAACTACATTGCGTGAAGACGGTCTAAAATCGGGGACCTGTGTGTTAATTTTTTACATATTAGCACATTAAAAGGTGAAGTGAGCGATTTATTTACGTTAATATACGTGTTAAATCGCTCTATATTCATACAGTGATCATTTATATAGTGTGCACGCTTCATAACACAGGTCTCTCAGTCGCCCGATCTGCGTGTAATGTGTTTATAATGTTGTGTGACAAAGTTGTAGCTTTTCTGTCTATCGAGTTAACCATTGTCAACATTGGCTGAGGTATTTTTTGTAGTTGCTGGCAGTGTGAACTTAATTACATTCAGAAAAAAAATATAATTGCTTTAAAAAGATTTTAAAAAGAGGTGTACGGTTCGTATGTTCAGACTGATTGCAAAACTAAGTCGACAAGCAAGAAGGGACGGATATGGTGTTGCAGAATTTTTAAGCTTCCATATTTCTTCAGAGTAGGGGAGAACGGGGTTATATGTCACACGGGTTGGTTGTCACAATGTGTAAGGTTGTCTTTGATGATTCATTTCTTCTTTATTACAATAAGTTAACAAAGTGAGGGGTACACATTTCAAGCCCAACACCTTAAGCTTCAATTTAATGTAGGAATGACTATTGAAAGATGTTTAGGCGATGAGCAATTCTCACTAGAGTAAAAAGTGTGCCGACTAGCCACGGTCTTCCCTACATACCGCTTGACAGATATAGGTGTCCCTGGTTGGAAGCATATGCACTGATTGTACAGCTAGGACCGATCTAGACACTTAACTGAACCTTTGGTCTTCATGTTATTTACCAAGATTTGCTTACCTTTTTCCTCTTACGAGATGTATAATTCACTGAAGTCAAGCAACGTCGGAATAAGTTAGATTTTTATGCTCAAATTAAAGGATAAAAATAGCATAGCATATTTTTATATATTTTTCTTATTGTCAGTAAGAAATTGCCATGAAAAGACCAAAACCCAAATGTAATCGGGATATCGGTAAGTAGTGAGGGATTGTCTGGTTTATACTTTTCATGGAATTTGTAGAAATAAAAAAAAAATAAAAAAAAACATCAAAACAATTCCAACTTGTGCATCTGGATCTTCTTGAGCTCATGCCACCTCAAGCAAATCTGTATTTATTTGTGTCATTCATGTTTTCCCATTGACTGTTTTATGGGGAATGGTTCCACCTCTAAAACTCGCTTTGCATTCAATCTGAACACACTGTAAAGCCCAGTTCAGACCAAAGATACACCACGCAACGAGACGCAACTGCCGAGCTGGCCAGGACGTTCTAAAACTGGACCTGGCGATTTGACATATTGAATCTCCTTGAGGTTTCTCAATTTCTTTTTTTAATCCCGATAAAGGTTTTTTTTTACTGGGAGTTTTTTCTCAGCCGAGCTAAGGGTCTAAGGGCAGAGGGTGTTGTACTGTATGGAATGTAAAGCCCACTGAGGCAAATGTCTATTTGTGATATTGGGCTATACAAATAAAACTGATTTGATTTGATTTGAAATCTTTGGCGACGGCTTGCAACGCGTTCACACTGTTGCGATTTCTCCCCCGCGACGTTCTAAAGCCGTCTCGTCGCAAGTCGTTGCGAGGCGAATCTTTGGTCTGAACTGGACTTAAAAAAGAACAGTAGCCATTAGATCTAAGATTCACATATTTTAACTGAAAGCACATTCTATGCCTGGGACTGACCCCGAAACATCAATAACATATTTAGAGCTGGGGTATATGATTTGGGGAGAAAATAGCAATTGGGATATAGAGATTCGAATCCAAATACCTCAACCGCTCCACTTGTTCTCTTTGGTCCCTCCCCTATGGTCCCTCCCTGACACGCTCTACACCAACAGTCAGTGCCAAAGTGAATGGACAGTCCATAAGAACAGAGAATTGGATTGGTCAAAGTGTACAGCTCATGTTAACTTTGACCAATCAGAAATCATATACCCCAGCTTTAACATATGTTAGGTATAAAACATTTTTTTTGAGTGATACCATCTACTGGGTCACAAACTGTGTTCGAATTCATGCAGTCACCGAGGCAGACATGCACCAAGCATCCACCCAACTAAGAGAGATGCACACACAAGCTTCTTTCTCACTTGTTCTTTTCAGTTTTTTTGTTTTTCCCCCCGACACTCAAACACACATTCAGTCCTTTCCAATCGTGTATATCATACATATTTAATCCATATGTATTTATCCACCGTATATATATATACTGTATATATACCACCTCAGCATAATAGCAAATCGTTCCACCCACCTCCGCCCTGCCCCAGCATGCCTCCCTCTTTCCCTCCCACGTTCAGTCTGACTTCCCTGGGTCGTGCAGAGGAATTAGAGTTAAATACCTGCGCCTCCGGGTACGTTAACATGGTCAGAGGTACGGGGGAGGTTATGTGTGTGTGTGTGTGTGTGTGTGTGTGTGTGTGTCTATTTGTGTGGTGTCTGTGTGTCTGTCTGTGAGTCTGATTGTGTGTGTGTGTGTGTGTGTGTGTGTAAGAGCTTGTGTATGTGTTAGAGCTTGTGTGTGTGTTAGAGCTTGTGTGTGTGTGTGTGTGTTTTGTTTGAATGTGTGTGTTTAGTTTGAGTGTCAAATAGAGTGTGTGTGGAAGATGTAACATGGTCAGAGATACGGGGTGAGTTTATGTGTACAGTAAGTGTGTGTGTGTGTGTGTGTGTGTGTGTGTGTGTGTGTGTGTTTGTGTGTGTGTGTGTGTTTAGTTTGAGTGTGTGTGTCAAAGAGAGAGAGAGAGATAAGAGAGGGGGGGGGCGACGGTGAGGCGATGTCGGCCCGATTCCTCCCAGTCACGATCAGATACAGTAGCCTGGGCACTTAAAGGGTTAAAGGTGTCTGGGGCGCCCTAACCCCCACGGGACTGACCGACAGAGGGGCTTCCAAAGGGGGAGGAGGGGGATGAAGAGGTAGGTGGTGGTTGGGTTGGAGGGTGGATGACTGGTTGTTGGCCTTAATGGTTGTTAGATTAGAGAAGTTTGGATGGATGGTGAAGTTTTTGGAGCGACAGATGGGTTAGTTATGGACTATAGGGGTTAGATGTTAGATGTTAGACAAGGATGGGATGCTGATATTGGTTAGGGTTAACAGGGACAAGCTATAGTGAGCAGTGGTACTGGTGACACTTGTTCCTAACATACAGCAAATAGATTCAATATTAGCACGCTAACTAAGCTGAGATAAAATGGCGGACCTAAAATACCTGCTATATATATATAAGTATATTCAAGTATAATCATTGAAGTACAGTCTTGTAGTTCTGTTAGCATGGATGTTGACTGATGCTTTGAATCAGGAAGTAATTTTTTTAAGAAAGCTTCCTGAAGTTGGGCCAAGATTGGATCATGTTCTCACGACAAAACATACAAGAGATCGTTTGAAACCAGCACAGACCACCATGTCTTCAACAAAGTATTAGCGTGGTTGTTTTGGTCCTCACCTGAATGCGATTGTTAGGCTGGTTCCTTCTTAAACCTGCAGTGTGTAGAATTTTGTGTTTTATTTCCTAGCAGATTTTGTAGAAAGTAATTATAATATCCATAAGTACATTTAATTTAGTGCATAATAGCTGAACTTTTTTTTTTTACAATTATTTTCTTTCTCCCTTAGAAAGGGTCTCATATATGTCAATATTTCTCCATATCTTGGACCAAGGCCCAGTGGCCGCCATGTTGAAAGCGTCATAGTTGGAATGCCATCAGGTGCATTGTTTAGAAATTAGAATTGTTCCTGTCCTTGAAGGCCACTGTAGCTTCTGTTATTATTCAAAAGGGTTGGGGTTACCCGGGGAGCGCTGCATTCTAGAACTTTGTAGAACATTCTTGATGATGTCATATTACACACTGCACCTTTAAGTATCATATCGTTGTATGAAGACATAGGTGTGTTGGCAGGAAGAACTGGATTGACCATGAGGTACAGATTTTGCATGGAAAAGTTTGTAGTTTTAAATGTATAATAGAGAACAAACTGATTTTTGAAGCAAATCAAGCTTGCCCAACCTTAACCTAACACAACCCAACACTGAGATAATTCAGGTGATTCAATAGTCCCTTTGTTCAATTATTATTGCTATTAATTATCGTTCTTTTCTGTTTGTTAGGAAGAACATGTCAAGTGGATGAGTGAGGAACATTACGTTGGATGTGTTAAATGTAACGATAGATGGGAGAGGAGACGGATGAATGGACGATCTTCTGAGAGAAGGAGTTGAAAGATATCTTGAATGAAAACTATGGAGCCGCACTTTTTTTAGGTAAAGTGTTGGTGAACCAAAGTTTAGGGTTTTTTTTCGGATGCAAGAAAAGAGTTAGGGATGACTCACGGCCTGGTTGGTTGGATTTTATCAGAGCGGCATGGATTAGCCAGTAAAGGGAAGGATACAAAGGAAACGGGAGCGAGGAAGATTGGGACAAGAAAATGTTGAGAACGAGCAGGTGTTATGTGCTATACTGTATTAGGTTAGACAGCAATGGGGAATGGTGGTGAGGATTGGTTTTGAGGGTGATTGTTCGAGGCGAGGTTTAAGGGGGTTTGGTGGAAGGTTGAAAGGTGGGTGAAGACGGTTTAACCTACACTCTAAAAAAAAACTAATTCAACCATCAGAGCTTTATGCCTCGTTACCACTGAGCGGTACAGTTTTATTACCGTAGGGTTTGTTTTCGGAATGTTAACCCTAAATATGGCTTGCGTTTCCAATGCCGACAGTAAAAGTACTTAGTAGGCGGGGTATATGCCAGATGACGTGTGAATGTCGATAGTTAGCCTGCTGCTATCGGTATATGAATGTGTGTGAATGGTAACGTGTAAATGGGAACAGGTCTCCCTTGCAAA
>NC_137235.1:3133711-3141211 GCF_949987685.1 Ammodytes marinus | reverse complement strand
AGAAACACACACACACACAGACAGAGAAACACACAGACAGATAGACAGACAGACAGACAGACAGACAGACACACACACAGACAGAGAAACACACACACACACAGACAGAGAAACACACAGACAGACAGACAGACAGACAGACAGACAGACAGACAGACAGACACACACACCCATAGCTTTAAAAATCTAGAAGAGAGAGAGATTAGATGGTCAGTACTGTATAAACACACATGTACACACACACACACACACACACACATACAGAGGCACACACACACACACAGACAGACAGAGAAACACACACACACACACACACACACACACACACACACACACACACACACACACACACACACACACAGTGATACTTTGTTACCTTGATCAACATTTCGAACGTGAAGACGCCGGTGAAGACGTAGTCAAAGTAACGCAGCACCTGCAGAGCACAACATGACATAGTGAGGGAAAGAGAGAGAGAGAGGGAGGGAGAGAGAGAAGAAAAGAGAGAGAGAGGGAGAGAGAGAGAAGAAAAGAGAGAGAGAGAGAGGGAGGGAGAGAGAGAAGAAAAGAGAGAGAGAGAGGGAGGGAGAGAGAGAAGAAAAGAGAGAGAGAGGAAGGGAGAAGAAAAGAGAGAGAGAGAGAGAGAGAGAGAGAGAGAGAGAGAGAGAGAGAAAGAGAGACAGATGGAGAGAGACAGAGACGCACAGACGGATCAGTTAGGAGGTAAAGAAGGACCAGAGCAGGAAATATCAACAAAGATAAAAAGACAACAACATTCTCTTGTTCTCATGTTAATAATGCCATTTAAAAAAAAACCTGTGAAAATGAAAAATCTTCAATAAATACTTTTGCAAAACTGATCTTAGTTTAATCTACATCTAAGTGTAGCTAATTAAAACCATTCCTTAATAATCAACCAACTTCTGTACGAGTAAAATGGAGTCCTCACTTTGGGATCCTTGTGAGCAAGTTCATTTCATAAAAATATGTATAAGCACAGTCACACAAAAACACTCAAACACACTAACTCGCTCGCTCGCTCACTCACTCACTCACACACTCTCACACACACACACACACACACACACACACACACACACACACACACACACACACACACACACACACACACACACACACACACAGAGAGCGAGGTCTCACATTGTTGCGTGGCGACTCGGGCCAGACCGGGTCTTCAGCAGCGAGGGCGATGCTGCTCATAGCGATGACGGACAGAATACTGAACTCAAAATACTTCAGAGTCAGAATGTAGTGACAACACCTCCGAAACCTGGGGAAAGACACAAGCACATCAATCAATCTATCTATCTATCTATCTATCTATCTATCTATCTATCTATCTATCTATCTATCTATCTATCTATCTATCTATCTATCTATCTATCTATCTATCTATCTATCTATCTATCTATCTATCTATCTATCTATCTATCTATCTATCTATCTATCTATCTATCTATCTATCTATCTATCTATCTATCTATCTATCCATCTATCTATCTATCTATCATACTATCTATCTATCTATCTATCTATCTATCTATCTATCTATCTATCTATCTATCTATCTATCTATCTATCTATCTATCTATCTATCTATCAATAACCTTTTTTTCACTCGAAAGACACTGATGTTAATATATTAATTTAAATAAAGTATAAATATAGCAGATTATGTGTTGTAGCTGCTGGCCCAAACATATTTTCCGTATTGCTCATGTGTGTCCTTTCTCCCGGACTGGGAAAGCCAACTGACCGGTAAATCAAGTTGTCGTCATTACATTTATATTATAGAAAGTGTTTTCAACAATACGGTCTTAGTGAGGTACATTGCAAAAAATAATAATAATAATTGAGATAATATAAATCATGACAACAGGTCAAGAATAAGATTTTAATTTTTTTTATGAGATATCATGGCATATAACCAATGATCATATACTGGCCTAGACACAATTAAGATTGGGGCGACTGTGGCTCAGGTGGTAGAGCGGGTCGGCAAACGATCGAAGGGTTGGCGGTTCGATCCCCGCCCTGCCACTTGTGTCATGGTTGTTGTGTCCTTGGGCACAAGACACTTCACCCACCTTGCCTCGTGTGAATGTCAATAGTTAAAAGCCTGCTATCGGTGTGTGAATGTGTGTGTAAATGGGAACGGGTCTCGATTGAAAGAGAGTCTCCGGTCTCATTGGAATTTACCTGTATAAACAACGGTAGAAAAAAGACAATATTTGATAAGTTTTACAGAAGCACATGAATACTGACGGGTTGGTGGTGGACATGATGAAGCAGGAGCTGAATGGAGGCATTGGTTTGGGCCCATCTTCATCTCCCTCATCCTCCTCCTCCTCTTTCTTCTCCTCGCTCTTCTTCTGGTCCGTGTTTGCGTTCTTGTTCACTGAGTAGAGACAGACAGACAGACAGACAGACAGACGGACAGACAGACAGACAGACAGACAGACAGACAGACAGACAGACAGACAGACAGACAGACAGACAGACAGACAGACAGACAGAAAAAGGGTTAGCTTCACCAGAGCATGGCAGTAAACACACACTGTCATTTATAAGTTGGTAAAAACCCACACAATTAAGTTAATACAACAAATTGTTAGGTAAACTTAAAAAGACGACATTAAAAGGTGCAACGAGGAACTTTTAAATATTTCTTGAGCAGTTACACTTTTCATCTGATGATCATAAATCATATGTAACAGCAAAGGAGACCATCAGTGCAAGGAAGGCTATTTTCATATAGTTTTTCTTAATGCCTTTGTCATGGGTCATACGCTCACCCAGGAACAACAGCTGGCGTAATAAAAACAATACTGCTTTTGTCCAAAGGGGGGAGCAAGAATTAACACAAAATGAAAGGGGACAAACAAAGTTATTTCGAATTTGAATATGAGTAAGATGCTCACCTTGTAGGATAGCGTTGGTTGAAGGATAGGGGTAAACTGGTGGCATGTCTATGGTTGCGTAGTCTGCCTTGGCCATGCTGGTGAGGATCAGGCTATCCATGCTGTGTAGGAGAGTGTGTGTGTCTGCGTCTCGGCTGTTCAGCAGGTTGTTGATGTGGTCTGGGTGTGAGGGGTGTGAGGGCGGGAGGGCGTAGGTGTGTGTGTGTGTTAGCTGCTCCGCGGCGCCCGCTGCTAGCTTGCTGTTGTTGCGGAAGTTATCCAGATCCTCGTTGTACTGTTGGATGGGACGCGTGGTGGACAGGCTGGGGCAGGTGCTGTGGTGCTCCCTGGGGAAAGAGTGGGGAGAGGAAGAAGGAATTGAATAGATTCGTATAGATTAATAATGTTTTTATTTTGAACAAGTAAAGAGAAAAAAAGGCAGGATCAGGGGCACAAGTAACTGAATTACTGCTGAATGGGTCTAGTGGTGGACTGGCTTGGATAGGTGCTGTGGTGCTCCCTAATATAGAAAGAGTGGAGTGAGATATTTTTTATTTTTTTTTAATCTTTACTGAACATGTTAAAATAAAACAAACAAAAATCAAACGAAAGAGCTAAAAAAGGAAATAAACAAGTTAAAAACAAACAAATGGGATCCTCAGCAACAAATACACAACTCAAATAATATAGTTCATGTTCAAAAAGGATAGGAAGAAGTTAAAAACGTCTCTGGTCCTACCCCATCAGATTTTTTAAATAATTACTCACAAGGAATCAGGGGCAAGTATTTATTTTTTTATTTTTTGTTGTTAATGTCACCACTGGTCGATTGAAACTGAATTCCCCTACAGGGGATACATAATGGCAGTGGACACAGCATCTTAGGTGCTTCCTAATATAGAAAAAGTGGAGAGAGAAAAAGGCAGAATCTTTAAAAAAAAAAACTGACATTCCATCTGTCTACCATTGTTTATCCCTGACTTGTGCATGATTCACACTAGGAAATGAATTTTAAGTATGCATTACATTTTAAGTATGCATATTTTAAGTATGCATTTTAAGTATGCATTACATTTTTTATTTATTACTATTACTACTCTGTGTATTTTAATGTATTCCTTTAATGTTTTATACAGTATTATATTTGTCTTGCTTTCAAGGTTTTTACCGTATGGTGACCTTGAGTGTTCACAAGGCGCCAGCATATAGAAAAGGTATATTGTTATCATAATTATTATTTGTATTAGTGTAATTAATCAGGGGCATAAAGAATGAAACAAAGATGGAGGGAGGAAAGGTCTAGAAGGTAATGTAAGGGAGAGAATTTTATGAAAAACAGCAGCTGTGGCGCCATATGCTGAGAGATGATGATGTGCACCGTGTTCCAGCACCGTTTGTCCCAACACGTACAGAACATACCGGTGAAGTATTGTGGTGTGACTGTGCACATTAATACTTTAAGGGTAGGTTCTGTATGTGTTAAGAAATAAATACTGGAAGTTACATTATTATTATTTTTAAAGATACTTTCTTTGGCATTTTCAAGCTTTATTTGATAGTACAGAGTTGAAATGGGGAGACAGAGAGAGAGAGAGAGAGAGAGAGAGAGGGGGGGGGGTGACCTGCAGTAAAGGTCCACGGGTCGGATTTGAACCCGCAACCACTGCAACAAAGGCCGGAGCCAATATGGTACGCGCTCTATCCACTATGCCACTGGAGCGCCCCAGGAACTTACATTTTTGAGTCACCTGCTAAAAACTGGGAAATTAAAGTATGCTTTACACCTTTCCCCTGAAGAAACAATGAACTCATTCTTCCTAGACCTAGTTAGATATCTAGATAGATAGATAGATAGTTCACTCACTTTCTGTTTCGATGCCCTCTCTTCTCCTGGTTGCCATGGCGGTGTCTTCTTGCCTTCCGCCCCTCTCCCCCTTCCTCTCCCTTCTCCCCCCCCTCTCCCTCCGTTCCCCTGGACCGGTGTCTGCGGCCCGTGGTCTCTTCCCCGTCCCGGGCTGCTGTGGCTGTGGCCCTACGGTGCTGGCGGGACCTCCTGTGTTCATGGTTGTTATTGTTGGTCCCACCCCCTCCCTCTCCCTCTCCACCCCCACCCCCCTCCATGTGGTGGGGCGACACGCTTCTAGCCGCTCTGTTACGGTGCCGGTGGCCTCTGTGACTCCTGTGGGACAATGTTAAAATGTACGTGTCAGGATTATTCTTTCCACAATAATTCCGATAAACACGATAGATATTATCACGATCCATTTTTTTTAAGATTATTTTTTGGCATTTTTTTTTCTTTTCTTTTTAACAATATAAAAATGATGGTGTATTTTGTATTAGATTGCATGTCCTCAATGAGATTATTGTATGTTTTATAATTGTAGTGTCTTAAATGTTCAAGAAAAAAACAAAAACAAAAATGAGAATATTAAAATGTACATGTCACGATTATTCTTGAAACAGTAAATTGCGATTAACGATTTTATCAGGATAAAAGTGTTTCGGCATTTTTGAAAGACAGAGATGAAATGGGGCAGAGGGGGGAATAACATGCAGAAACTCAAATTTTATGGGGGGTTAGCGCCCTCTCCCCCCCCCCCATAGAAGCTCAGTCCTCATTGTAGCTGACCCCCCGGTTAAAATCCAGCCCGTGGTCATTCTCTGCATGTCATTCCCCTCTCTGTCCCATTTCATATCTGTCTCTCCAAACTGTCTAATAAAAAGCAAAGAATGCCAGAAAAAAAATAATAATTTAAAAACCGGTCACTAAATGGAAGGAGTAAAAAGTTGCCCCACGCCTTTAAAGTCAAAATCAAAGTCAGATGTATTCATATAGCACATTTAAAAAACAACATCGGTTTACCAAAGTGCTGCACAGAAATACACTACTAAACTAATAGGCCTATAACACAGCAGTTTACACAGCAACAGCAGTTCACCTGTGCCCGTGCCTCTCCTCTCCAGCCACGTTGCCTAGGGAGGTGCAGCTCATCCCGCGGCCCATAACGGAGTCCGCTGGCTGGGTAGGCTCCTCCGTGATTCTCTCGTGGTGGTGGTGGTGCCGATGGTGGTGATGGTTGTGTCCTGCCCGACGATAGGCCTCCGCATCCTGCCTTTGGTACTCCTGATCGAGGGGTAGGTCTCCAGGCGGGGTCTTGTTCGTGTTGTTGTTGCGGTTGTCCGTCGGGTTGACGACCAGCGGGCGGTCCAGGTGGGTCTTCTTGTCGCCGCGGGCAGTCCGAGGGAAGGCCACCTGGGTCGGGGTAAAAAAATGGGAATGAGCGGATGGATGTTATATTGTATGGAATGTTAAGCCCACTGAGGCATATGTAAATGTGTGGAAAGCTACCACTCTATTTGTCAGAAATGCTGCCTATTTCAGATGGGCTTTATCAAACCCGCTCAACTGACATGCTCATGTTATATGTTCCCTATGCCCGGTCTGAGCTTGGTAAAACCGCTTTTAGCCATAGTGCCCCTGACTCCTGGAACAGCCTACAACATACAATTAAAATAAATACACTCATAACTGTTAACCAATTTAAAATCATTATTTTGAATCAGCCCCTCTACACTTGTAACTGTTTTAAGTAGGCTATTGTCTCTTCATTCAATTGATCTGAATGTTTTAAATTGTTGTTGTCTGTGTGTGTGTGTGTGTGTGTGTGTGTGTGTGTGTGTGTGTGTGTGTGTGTGTGTAAACTTGTTATGTATTCTCATTGTATATTGTGTATCTGTACAAACTCGACGTCATTGTAAAAGAGGGTCACCCCTCAATTGATCTTTCGAGGTTAAATAAAGGAAAATGAATGAATATTGGGCCAAATAAAATAGATTTGATGGTGCTAAAAAGGTCAAATTCATAAAAAAAAAGGTACAGTGTGTGATATTGGAGAATCTAGAGGCATCTAGTGGTGAGATTCTAGATTGCAACACTCTCTTGCTAACACCGCACGTTAGGAGAATTTACAGAAGCTACGGTGGCCTTCAAGGACAAGAAGCTATAGTTACTAAAGATGGCATCATCCACCACTGCCTCAAGTCTTTCCACAACATCAAGTGGTGAGGTGAAGATGTATTTAGTTATTTATTCTATAGTACTTCTTCTTCTTCTTGGTCTTCCAACGCCCACTATATGTAAAAACGCGTAAGGTTGTTATAGTTACATTGACGTGTATACACACACACACACACACACCCAACACACACACACACACACACACACACACACACACACACACACACACACACACACACACACACACACACACACACACACACAGTTTTTCGGTTGCAGTGGCAGTTCAGGCAGTTTATACAGACCTTACGTCTCAATTTACCCAAAATAAACCCAGAGATTTCACAACACCTGCACACTCCCCTCCTACCCTCTTCCCTCTTCCCTCTTCCCTCTTCCCTCTTCCCTCCCCTGAGATATACACATATATACACAGTCCAGCAAACAATGCACCATTTCTGTCTCCACATGAACTATTTAAAATCACACTGCTTGTGATTGTATCCAGAAACCCAAAAATCAAACAGCTCTAGTTGTGAATATTTATTCACAGTTTTG
>NC_137235.1:3108711-3121211 GCF_949987685.1 Ammodytes marinus | reverse complement strand
GGTGAGTGACATGCAGAGAATGACCGCGGGCTGGAACCGAACCCGGGTCCGCTGCTGGCCGAGGCCCATGGGGGGGACGCCCTACCAACTGAGCTAAGGGCGCCCCCAATTCTATATTTTAAAGTTCCTCGTAGCTCCTTTAATTCTCTGGTTGTCTTACCCGCTGCATCTCCCAGGTCCCCCTCTCCCTCCTCAGCTTTCAGCAGCTCCGTTTTGTTGTTTTTGGTTTTGATGGTTGGCCGTCGCCGCGTACCTAGAATGAAAAAACGTATTGTACCTTTAATATCTTGACCTTGTGTGTGTGTGTGTGTGTGTGTGTGTGTGTGTGTGATCATGCAATAATGAACAACATACACATTTGCCCTTTTTCTTATTTACATTTTTTTTCTCTCTTTTCTTAGTTTGTATGTATTGTCTGGTGTTGTTTGTTTGTTTGATTATTGTTACAAAAAAAAAATAAATATAAAAAGAATTATACAAAAAAAATATATATATCTTGACCTTTCAAAATACTGTCTAACCCTTCCCACACTCTAGGCCATCCTACCACACCAAATATCTATTCATCAACGCATTGCAATATATTTTACCTTTATTCAATATCGATTCAGAGGAGTACAAATACATTTTGGGGTCCCTTAGTTCTAAACCAATACAAACATTATTATTGAACGCATATTAGAAGGTATTGTGATGAATTATTAGGTTTATTTCTTTGTTGTCTAAACATATTATTGAATCCATATCAAAGCAATTGGAGCAAAATGGAATCAAAATCATTATCAAAGTGAATCTTGAGTTGCTTACTGAAACAATACCCACCCACATACTTAACAGTCTAGTGTTTTGACTGTATTAAACCTGCAGTGTGTAGAATTTGGGGTTTTATTTCCTAGCAGATTTTGTAGAAAGTAATTATAATATCCATAAGTACATTTACTTTAGTGCATAATAGCTGAAAAAAATGTTTTGAATTATTATTTTTCCCTTAGAAAGGGTCTCATATATGTCCATATTTCTGCATATTTTGGACCAAGGCCTAGTGCCGCCATCTTGAAAGTGTCATAGTTGGAATGTCATCAGGTGCATTGTTTAAAATGTAGAATTGTTCTTGTCCTTGAAGGCCACTGTAGCTTCTGTTATTATTCGAAAGGGTTGGGGTTACCCAGGGAGTGTTGCATTCTAGAACGTTGTAGAACTTTCTTGATGATGTCATATTACACACTGCACCTTTAAGTGTGAATTATTTGTCTTTATCTCACTCACACTACACAGTATATATACACATATACACTATGCAGTAGGCTAAACATACACACAATCACAGACGAGAGAGAAGGAAGGGACTTACCATCAAAGTTGGCTGGATCATCGTCGGACAGTATCACCTCTTCTTCAACCAAAGACAGAAAGATGTTAGTGCTTGCACACAAACTGTGTATGTGCCTGTGTGTCTGTGCGTGTGTGTGTGTGTGTGTGTGTGTGTGTGTGTGTCAGTGTATGTATATCTGTGCGTGTGTGTGTGCCTGTATGTGAGTGAGTGAGTGTGTATGTGTGCGTGTGTGTGATTGTTTTTCTTTCAGTGTGTGTGTGTGTGCGTGTGTGTATGTATGTATATCTGTGCATGTGTGTGTGCGTGTGTGTTTTTATGTATATCTGTGCATGTGTGTGTGTGTGTGTGTGTGTGTGTGTGTGTGTGTGTGTGTGTGTGTGTGTGTGTGTGTGCTCTGACCTGCTTTACAGATCCACTCCAGGTATCCGTTGAGTTCTCTCTCAATCTGCTGCTGTCTCCGAAGCTTCAGGAACTCTGCACGGTTCTCCACTCGCTCTCTCTCTTTGGCAAATTCACTGTGGGGAAAAAAAATAGCTTTAAAGCTGCAGTGTGTAGAATTTGGGGTTTTATTTCCTAGCAGATTTTGTAGAAAGTAATAGTAATAGATGGTAGTAATAGCTGAAAAAAAAATTTTAATAATTTTTTTTCTCCCTTAGAAAGGGTCTCATATATGTCCATATTTCTGCATATCTTGGACCAAGGCCTAGTGACGCCATCTTGAAAGTGTCATAGTTGGAATGTCATCAGGTGCATTGTTTAAAATGTAGAATTGTTCTTGTCCTTGAAGGCCACTGTAGCTTCTGTTATTATTCAAAAGGGTTGGGGTTACCCAGGGAGCGCTGCATTCTAGAACTTTCTAGAACTTTCTTGATGATGTCATATTACACACTGCACCTTTAAAGACGATTTTTTTCTCATTCTTCGTTTATTATTTTATATTCGTAAATTCACTGTGGAAAGAACATTTTTTAATTTTAACTAAACATATATTTTTTGGGCATTTTTCTGTTTATCAGACAGTTTTGTAGAGACAGAGATGAAATGTGGCAGAGAAGAGAGGGGGGAATGACATGCAGAGAACGACCCGGGCTGGACTCTAACTTACTCCTTTTTTCTCTGCTCATGTTCCATCAAACAAAATATAATTTGTTCAAAGCACACAGGACTATAAAACATATTATATTAAAGCTATAGTGCGTAACTTATTCTTATATAAATGAATGTAAGTTTACACCAAACGAGTTGACACAAAGTTGATATTAAGCCTATTATCAGCTCCCTACAAAACTCTCTCTGTGTTTCTCACACACACACACTAACACTGGTGCAGGAGTTTCAGAAAAACCCCAAGAAGAGCCCAAGAAATATCACCGAAAGCTTAACCTGAAGCAGGTCACACGTACAGTGTTGTTGTAATAACTCTGAATTCCTCATGGGGGGCAGCAGAAGATACACACTGTAGCTTTGAGGGTAGCAAGGTAATAGGGGGTTGAGGGAGACGTACCCTGAGAGAACACCCAGCACCATTTAGCATATATATATATATAGGCATTATCTATGGCTGCGGTGGGGGGAGACAGAAGTTACACACTATATCTTTAAAGATAAGAAAGCGGTAGGTTGACGGAAACATACCCTGAGAGAAATGCTTACCTCATTTAGATGCGCAGACAGTGTCATTGTAAGAACTAAGAATTCCTCATGGGGGCGAAATAAGTTACGCACTAAATCTTTAGAGTTTTTTTCCAAACATAAATCCATATATAATTTACATATGTACAGTGGCTTAGCTGCCCCACTTTTAATAAATGCATTGGCTATGGCTCCTGGGGGGGAGGGGGGGGGGTGTGAAAGAAGTTACGCAATATAGCTTTAAATATAAGAAAGCAGTAGGTTGACGTACCCTGAAAGAACACTGAGCACAAGGTTGAGAATGGTATAAAATCCATGCGCGATCACCGACATTTTTACCTCATGCAGATGCGCAGAGAGTGTTGTTGTAATTACTCTAAACTTCCTCATGGGGGGCAGCAGAAGTTACACACTGTAGCTTTAAGGATAGACAGGTAATAGGGAGTTGAGGGAAACTTACCCTGAGAGAACTCCCAACACCAGGTTGAGCATGAAGAAAGATCCGATGATGATGAGCGGGATGTAGTACATCCAGTTCCAGGCACTGCCCTCCACATCGTTACTCTGGAAACACACAGACAGACAGGCAGACAGACAGACAGACAGACAGACAGACAGACAGACAGACACACATGCAGACAGACAAACAGACATACAGACAGACAGACAGACAGACAAACAGACAGACACACAGGAAATACACACACACACACAATCACACACAGACAGACGGACACAGGAAAAAAAAACACACACACACACACACGCACACACACACACACACACAGACACAGACACAGACACACACACACACACACACACACACACACACACACACACACACACACACACACACACACACACACACACACACACACACACAGACACGTGTGATTACTCAGTGTAATTAATATATCAAGATATGTAAGGAAATAAAAATAAAACAGGTTATAGCGATGGAGTGATACAATGATCTTGTCTATCTTGTGTATATACAGTATATATTGCATTCTCTACAGTAGTGCCGTGTGCAAACTCTTCTATATTGCACGGTGTCCAACGCAAGCTAGCTGGAGCACAGTTCCTTTCTCTATTAAACTTTCATTGGCCATCCTCCCATCCTCCATCCATCAAAACAGATGTTAAATATAGAGCGAGACGGACCAGAATAGAGAGAGAGAGAGAGGGAGGGATGGAGGGAGAGGGAGAGGGAAAGAGAGGGGGAGGGAGAGAGAGAGGGAGGGATGGAGGGGAGAGAGGGGGAGAGAGGGAGAGGGAGGAGAGAGGGAGAGAGAGAGGGAGGGAGAGAGGGAGGGGAGAGAGGGGGAGAGAGGGAGAGGGAGGGGAGAGGGAGAGTGAGGGAGGGAGAGAGGGGGAAAGAGAGGGAAAGAGAGGGGGAGGGGGGAGAGAGAGAGAATGAGAGATGGAGAGAGAGAGAGAGAATGAGAGAGGAAGACGGACCAGAATAGAGAGGGAGAGAGAGGGGGATGAAAAGACGGATAAAGGAAGTCAAACGGAGAATGATAAATGAGAGAGGGGGAATGGATAAATGGATTTTTGGACAAATAATTGCAGTTTGAAATGAAATCTCAAAGCACTTCATGCCTGGTTTAGCTGAATGAATCAAGCCTGTTATATATGGTGTGCTAAGAAAAATACATAGGCTACACTTGTGCTCCTAAGTTTACATACCCTGGGAGAATGTATGATTTCTTGGCCATTCTTCAGAGAATATGAATGATAACACAAAAGCCTTTCTCCCGCTCATGGTTAATGGTTGGGTGAAGCTATTTATTGGCAAACAATCTATCTATCTGTCTGTCTGTCTGTCTGTCTGTCTGTCTGTCTGTCTGTCTGTCTGTCTGTCTGTCTGTCTGTCTGTCTGTCTATCTATCTATCTATCTATCTATCTATCTATCTATCTATCTATCTATCTATCTATCTATCTATCTATCTATCTATCTATCTATCTATCTATCTATCTATCTATCTATCTATCTATCCATCCATCCATCCATCCATCCATCCATCCATCCATCCATCCATCCATCCATCTATAAATCTATCTATCTATCTATCTATCTATCTATCTATCTATCTATCTATCTATCTATCTATCTATCTATCTATCTATCTATCTATCTATCTATCTATCTATCTATCTATCTATCTATCTATCTATCTATCTATCTATCTATCTATCTATCTATCTATCTATCTATCTATCTATCTATCCATCCACTCACATAGTAGAGCATGTCTGTCCATCCCTCCATGGTGATGCATTGGAAGACGGTGAGCACAGCAAACAGGATGTTGTCAAACTGCGTGATGCCGTAGTTTGGGCCCAGCCAGCCGCTGCGACAGATTGTCCCGTTCGGGCACAACCGAGACGGAAGCTCTGTCCCGCACGGCAACTCATCCACTACCTCTCCTGGTGGGGGAGGAGAGAGGGGGGAGAGGGGGGAGAGAGAGGGGGGGAGAGAGAGAGAGAGGGGGGAGAGAGAGAGGGGAAGAGAGAGAGAGGGGGGAGAGAGAGGGAGGAGAGAGAGAGGGGGAGAGAGAGGGGAAGAGAGGGGGGAGAGGGGGAGGAGGGGAGAGAGAGAGAGGGGGGAGAGAGAGAGAAGGAGAGAGAGGGGGGGAGAGAGAGAGAGAGGGGGGAGAGAGGGAGAGAGAGAGAAATATATTAAAATAGAGAGAGAGAGAGAGAGAGAGAGAGAGAGAGAGAGAGAGAGAGAAAGGTCAGTTTCAGTTTCGATCACACTTAGATTCACAACATTACATACATAAGTAAAAAAAATAAAAAATAAAAAAAATGTGATTTACACATTGACATTTCTCATCAATAGACATGTCTCATTCTTTGCAGCTTTTTAACATGTTTCTGCAGTGCCTTGTCCAAATATATCCCCAGGCCGAGTTACATCTAAATGGGACAACGTGTTATGATGATGCATTTCCAGCTATGATACGTCAAAAGGTGTCCCGTGAAACAACAGACTTGCCTCTTGGACTTTGGGCTAGTAATCACTTAAAAACCTGCAGTGTGTAGAATTTTGGGTTTTATTTCCCAGCAGATTTTGTAGAAAGTAATTATAATATCCATAAGTACGTTTAATGTAGTGCATAATAGCTGAATTATTATTTTTAATTATTATTATTTTTCCTTAGAAAGGGTCTCATATATGTCCATATTTCTCCATACTTTGGACCAAGGCCTTGTCACCGCCATTTTGGAAGTGTCTATAGTTGGAATGTCATCAGGTGCATTGTTTAAAATTTAGAATTGTTCTTGTCCTTGAAGGCCACTGTAGCTTCTGTTATTATTCAAAAGGGGTGGGGTTACCGAGGGAGTGTTGCATTCTAGAACTTTGTAGAACTTTCTTGATGATGTCATATTACACACTGCACCTTTAAGGCATAACATAACAACAGGCTGATGTTTGAATATGGAGAAATAATCTGTAAAACCTCAACCTTAAGAGTTTTTTGAGGATAATAATGAAAATAAATTAAAAACCGTGTACTCCAGCTGCTGTCAATAGCACAGGTGGTGGTGAAACTTTCCCAAGGTAAGAGGTAGACTTAATTTTCACTAAAGGCATACATAACACTATGGAGAAATAAACTTGGAGGACCTTAACCTTAAGAACTTGCGACATTAATTTGTTCTTCGTAAATAAAACTGATTTGATTTGAATGGTTGTATTTCCTTACGTGTGACCTCGTCGACGCAGGTGGTGTGGAACTTTCCCATGTAGAACTCTAAGCCGATGATGGCGAACATGAGGATGGCTACGAACAGCAGCAGCCCGATCTGCAGCAGAGGAATCATGGCCTTCATGATGGACTTTAGCACCACCTGCAGGCCTGGAGGGCGGCAGAAGAAAGAATTAGGATGTGATCGAAAACCCCTACTAACGTCCTACTCATACTAACGTCCTACTCATACTAAAAGCCCTACTAACATCCTACTCATACTAACATTATTCTCATACTAAAAGCCTAACTAACGTCCTACTCATACTAAAAGCCCTACTAATGACCTACTCATACTAAAAGCCCTACTAACGTCCTACTCATACAAAAAGCCCTATCAATGTCCTACTCATACTAAAAGCCCTACTAACGTCCTACTCATACTAAAAGCCCTACTAACGTCCTACTCATACTATAAGCCCTACTAACATCCTACTCATAATAAAAGCCCTACTAACGTCCTACTAATACTAAAAGCTCTACTAACGTCCTACTAATACTAAAGGCCCTACAAACGTCCTACTCATACTAAAAGCCCTATTAACGTCCTACTCATACTAAAAGCCCTACTAACGTCCTACTCATACTAAAAGCCCTACATACGTCCTACTAATACTAAAGTCCTACTAACTTCCTACTCATACTAAAACACCTACTAATGTACTACTCACACTAAAAGCCCTACTAACGTCCTACTCATACTAAAGTCCTACTAACTTCCTACTCATACTAAAACACCTACTAACGTACTACTCACACTAAAAGCCCTACTAACGTCCTACTCATACTAATGCCCTACTCATACTAAAAGCCCTATCAATGTCCTACTCATACTAAAAGCCCTACTAACGTCCTACTCATACTAAAAGCCCTACTAACGTCCTACTCATACTAAAAGACCTACTAACGTCCTACTCATACTAAAGCCCTACTAACGTCCTACTCATACTAAAAGCCCTACTAACGTACTACTCACACTAAAAGACCTACTAACGTCCTACTCATACTAAAGCCCTACTAACGTCCTACTCATACTAAAGCCCTACTAACGTCCTACTCATACTAAAAGCCCTACTAGCTAGGGTTAGGGTTAATAAAGGGTTAATAAAGGTTAACTTAAATAAAATGTACGTCCTTTTGAAATCATTCAAAGTTGTTTATTCTATGGTTGCGTTCCAAATCGCATACTTTCTACTATATAGTATGGTAGAAAAAAGATTTAGGATGTCCCGATTCTTGTGGCCAGATTTAGGATGGTTAGAAGTACCCGGATGTCCTACTTCATGCGGCCAAGATTGTTAGTGTTGAAAACTGCATCCTATTTGGGCGATTCTGACCCACAATCCAGTGCGCACGTGAAGTGACGTCACATCGACGAAGCCTCCATATGAAAACAAACGGGGATGCGACGGATATAAAAGCAAGAAGCAAGATCAAGGTGCAATGTTATGATGAAATAAGAGAGTAAAAGTATGTCCCACTAGTATGCCTACTGCATCCTAACTAGATTCTTTTTATCGTCGGATGTAGTATGTAGAATAGAAAAAAGAAAGAGTATGCGATTCGGAACGCAGCCTATGTTTTTAGTTTCAAAAACACACAGCGCAGCACTTACTGGGAATCCCAGACACCAGTTTCAGCGGCCGCAGCACTCTGACGGCTCGCAGTGTCCGCAAGTCCAGCTGAGAACCCACCGAGGACAAAATACTGAAACAGACAGAGAGAGAAGGAGAGAAAAGACATTAGTTTAACGGGCTAGTTAAAGACCTACTTCACCGGTTGGAATATGAAGGTGTATTGAGCTCTGAGATCCTGTGTAGTATAAATGTGCAAACATTTTAGAAATCGGTTCATCCTAGCCTGAGAAAAGGCAGAAAGAGTGTGTTATGGTCTCACTGTCTAACCCTACATTTTACTAATGTGACATCACTTCAGTAAAAATGTTGGGTTAGGATTAACAGGACAGCTGGGCCAAGGGAAGACTGAGGGAAGAAAAACCTCATTCATTATATTATAATAGTGATTTTATAATGATAGAACGCCGGTCCCGTATGGGTGAAGTATTCCTTTAAGTTTCAGTTGACTTCGATCACAAATAGATTCACAATATCACATACAAAAGTAGAAAAGATAAAAAAAAAGATTAAAAAAAAAGTTTGATTGGAATTTGGTAGAAATGTTGTCAGTAGTTTATATAATAAAACCAAAATGTTCATTCTACTCAAACATGGGGGCGCCTTTAGCTCAGTTGGTAGGGCGTCCCCCTCCCGGGCCGGGCCCAGCAGCAGACCCGGGTTCGATTCCCACCCGCGGTCGTTCTCTGCATGTCACTCCCCTCTCTGCCCCGTTTCAACTCTGTCTCTCTGCACTATCAAATAAAGCATAAAAATGCCCCAAAAAAATATCTTTAAAAAATTCTACTCAATCATGTGCCTATAAATAGTAAAACCAGAGACACTGAACATTTGGAGTGGTCTCTTAGTATTTCCAGAGCTGAATATATTATAATAAGGTTAAAGATGACATTTACATGAGGAATGATTGAGTCAATAATTTAGTGTCTCCGCTGCTGTCTCATTCCCCATCTCTGACATGGCTTCAAAGACACACCTTCCCTTCTGACGTGTGTGTGTGTGTGTGTGTGTGTGTGTGTGTGTGTGTGTGTGTGTGTGTGTGTGTGTGTGTGTGTGTGTGTGTGTGTGTGTGTGTGTGTGTGTGTGTGTGTGTGTGTGTGTGTGTCAGCCGGAGACAGGTTGGAAATTTCCATGGTCTGTCTGATACGGGGGGCGGACTGCAGGGTCTGTCCAAGGGGAGGGGAGGAGTGTGTGTGTGTGTGTGTGTGTGTGTGTGTGTGTGTGTGTATGTGTGTGTGTAGGTGTGTATGCGTGTGTGTGTATGTGTGGGCGTGTGTGGGCGTATAGAGGGGATGCTCTGAGGAGGAGCACAGTTCACCTTAAGAGAGACGCCATTAAAAGAACAATTACTGTAACTGTAGATTTTCCAGTATATCAACAATTTTCGCTTTTACCCTCAAAGACCTACTTCACCGGTGGGAATATGAAGGTGTATTGAACTCTGAGATCCTATGTAGTATAAATGTGCAAACATTTTAGAAATCGGTTCATCCTAGCCTGAGAAAAAGGCAGAAAGAGTGTTTTATGGTCTCACTGTCTAACTCTAACCCATCACATTTATCAGCATAGTATGCGTCTAAACTTATTACATACCAGAGTGATTATTGGCAACTTCCTGTGCTACTGAAAAATGAAAGAAAATCGATCCCAGAGTAAAAAAAGATCTATTTTAATGCACAGCCTAGGCTCTGTAAACAAAACTAAATAAAATGGTGGAGAGAGCAGGACGAAATGCAACCCATAGCAACACTATGTAACACTACCAGGCAGTTAGACTGCTTAACTCCGATGGACTTTAGCTGGCATTCTTGCACTTTCTGCACCACTTTCTATGCACTTTTATATTATATTTAACATTTTAATTTTTTTTTAAATGACTGTTTTTATAGCATAACATATAAGGGATGTTTTTAAATGACTATTACCTATTATTTATTCAGGTTACAGTAATTTGCACAACGAACGACAGAGTGATGATAACCCTTTTTAATTTCACTGTATGTAAAATGTTATTTTTGCAATCATGTGACAAATAAAACTTTGAACTTGAAGCTGAAGGAAATGGTTAGAAGCCAAGGGAATGAACAAGAAACCAATTCAAGTGGCCTGGAAAAATCGCCAGAGTGGCACAAAAAGTGACTTTATTAATTTAGCAAAATCTTTTAAAATTTGGCATCTCTTCCTTGTTCTACACACACACACACACACACACACGCACACGCACACACGCACACACCCACACACACACACACACACGCACACCCCTCTATTAGTCTCCAGGTTGGATTGCTAATTCCAGTAAGAGGTCATTTATTAACAGACACTGTAGCAGCCGCCAGCCAACTGCCCGTCATTCACTCAATAGCTTTTTAACTAAAGGACACTTTGCAAACCTCACACACACACACACACACACACACACACACACACACACACACACACACACACACACACACACACACACACACACACACACACAAACACACACACACACACACACACACACACACGGTCCCTGTGTCAATAGGTTTTTAACTAAAGGACAAGCGTTGCAAACCTGAAAAACACAAAAACAGCGGACCTCAGCAGAAAGAGCCTGAACAGCCTCAGGTCCAGTAAAGATCCAACTGTACACACACACACACACACACACACACACACAGGCGCAAACACACACACACACACACACACACACGCACAACCAGGCGCACACACACGCGCACACACACACACACACACACACACACACACAACCAGGCGCACACACACACACACACACACACACACACACACAACCAGGCGCACACACACACACACACACGCACACACACACACACACACACACACACACACACACACACACACACACACACACACACACACACACACACACACACACACACACACACACACACACACAGGAGAACAGTTTACCACCGACCCTGGTTGTATGGCAAACACAATTCTATGCTGTAATACACTTCAGATGTGAACTGACTGCTGTTACTTTCCCATTGGGACCATAAGAGTTTGAGCTACATTTGAGATTTTATTGAGTTTGATTTATACAGCAGAAATTGGTCTGTTTTGTTATCTTTAACCAGACACACACACACACACACACACACACACACACACACACACACACACACACACACACACACACACACACACACACACACACACACAGATTTTTTTAAATACATTTTTAGCTTCCCCCTACCAGCTTCTTGTTTCCTTCTCTCATATTTTTAATTTTAATGTTTCCCTTTATTTATCCTCGAAAGATCAATTGAGGGGTGATGACCCTCATTCACAATGATGTCGAGTACAATTACAATACACACACACACGCACACACACACACGCACACACACACACACACACACACACACAAATACACACACACACACACACACACAATGCAGATGACAAAGAGACAAACAACTATTACAACATTCAGATCAAATGAGAGAACCAAAATAACTACAGATGGGACTGATTCAAAATAATATACACAACTCTCATTTTCTAGGTCAAATTTAGAGCGGCAATATTTATCCGTGCGAGACAACGTCGGCGGCAACCAGTTCCCTTCTGCCAGACAACCCAAACCCAAAAAATCCTCCAGGATGCAGTCACCCCTGGCAACAGCTGAAACCTGCCTGCAGTTCACAGGGCGGCCAGGAGAGGGAGAATGGACTGAGAAGCATCCGGTTGAGATTGGGATAGAGAAAAAAGACTGTCAAGAGACTGAGACTATAGGCCTATACTTGTAATAGTGGCCTTAAAGGTGCAGTGTGTAGAATTGTGGGTTTTATTTCCTAGCAGATTTTGTAGAAAATAATTAAAATATCCATAAGTATGTTTAATTTAGTGCATAATAGCTGAATTTTTTATTTTTTTTTATTATTATTTTTTCCCTTAGAAAGGGTCTCATATATGTCCATATTTCTGCATATTTTAAGCCAAGGCCTTGTCACCGTCATTTTGAAAGTGTCATAGTTGGAATGTCATCAGGTGCATTGTTTAAAATTTAGAATTGTTCTTGTCCTTGAAGGCCACTGTAGCTTCTGTTATTATTCGAAAGGGTTGGGGTTACCCAGGGAGCGTTGCATTCTAGAACTTTCTAGAACTTTCTT
>NC_137235.1:3076211-3078711 GCF_949987685.1 Ammodytes marinus | reverse complement strand
GTCAGAATCGCCCAAATAGGATGCCCTTTTCAACACTAACAATCTTGGCCGCATGAAGTAGGACATCCGGGTACTTCTAACCATCCTAAATCTGGCCACAAGAATCGGGACATCCTAAATCTTGTTTCTACCATACTATATAGTAGAAAGTATGCGATTCGGAACGCAACCCGCATGTCATCTCATCCTCCATCTCTCTGTATGTCTGTTTCATCCCTCCATCCCTGACACATTCTATCTTTTCTGGTTCATCCCTTTTTCCATATTTTTGAGAGAGAAAGAAAGATCAGGTGAATTGAGCGCAATTAGACAGCAAACATTTTTGGCATCAGCGTTATTGGTGAGCACTGCAAAATAAATGTGTGTGTGTGTGTGTGTTCCTCTCTCGTTAATTAAAATGGTTTTCTGATGGCCTCTGCCAAATACACTGACCTCAAACACACACACACACACACACACACACACACACACACACACACACACACACACACACACACATACACACACACTCCTTTCACTCTTTATCTCTTCTTTCCACTGCAGGCGGCCACTTAAAGCAAACAATTAAACACACACACAAACAAGAAGCATGGACGCTAACAGAGAGGACACATGGAAATACACACACACAAACACACACACACAAACACACACACACACACAGACACAGACACACACACACACACACAGACACACAGACACACACAGGGAGAGAGGTAATACCCTCATCAGCAAAATTGTGTTGTTATTGTTGGTTCTCACTCACTCACTCACTCACTCACTCACTCACTCACTCACTCACTCACTCACTCACTCACTCACACACTCACTCACTCACTCACTCACACACACTCACTCACACACTCACTCACTCACTCACTCACTCACTCACAAAATGGTCTGTCCTTTCTTCTAATCTTAATGTTAATTCACATACCCTGGTGAAAACAATATAACTGTAAAAAAGAAATTCCTCTCCTGTGTAATAGTGGGTGAATCTCAATACAGGGGTCTTTTCGTCTGGTAGGCAACTTCTTTTTCTTTTGTCCTCCATTGACAAGGCTGTCTCCGTTGGCAGCAATCAGGGTTGCTAGGCAGCACAGGAGCGGCGAGTCGTCACGCAAGGTAACGGCTTGTTACGCAAACTGGAAATGCTCGTAAACCGAGACCTGCGGAGACCGTCTCGTTTAACAACGCTCGTTGGCCTTGGAATCGGCTTTGGAATCGGCCTTCATAGACCGCGAGACCGCGTCCAACCAAGGATGCGGTCTCTGTAATGGGATACAGCTAGTGTGTACACTAAAGGCCCAAACTTTCTAAAAACTACCCAAACACCCATTGAAAAGTGCCTCACTAACGTCCTGCTGTGAAAAATGTCCTTGTGTACCACTTTGTATGTGTGTGTGTGTGAGTGTGTATGTGTGTGAGTGTGCCTGCGTGTGTGTTTGTATCCACTGTGTGCGTGTCTGTGTGTATGCAGTGTGTGTGTGTGTGTGTGTGTGTGTATGCAGGCTGTGGGTGTGTGCAGTGTGTGTGTGTGTGCGTGTGTATGCAGGCTGTGTGTGTGTGCAGTGTGTGTGTGTGTGTGTGTGTTTATCCACTGTGTGCACGTCTGTGTGTATGCAGTGTGTGCGTGTGTGTGTGTGTGTGTGTGTGTGTGTGTGTGTGTGTGTTCAGCTGATGAGGCGTTCTGGCCTGATGAGGAGATTTTAAATCACGGCAAATGAAGCTTTATCAAATAAATGAAACTGTGTAGCACTCGACTCAGCAAGACTCTGTTCCTCTATAGAGGAGTGACGCAAGCACTCTCTCTCTCTCTCACTCTCTATCCCTCCTTCTCTCCCTCCCTCTCTCTTTCTCTCCTTCCCTCTTTCCCCCTCCCTCTCTCTTTCCCCCTATCTCTCTCTCCTTCCCTCTCCATCCCTCCCTCTCTCTCCCTCCCTCCCTTTCCCCCTCTCTCTCTCTCCTACCCTCTCCATCCCTCTCTCTCTCTCTATCCCTCTCTCTCCTTCTCCTTCTCCCTCTCTCTCTTTCCCTCCCTCCCTCTCTGTCCCTCTTTCCCCCTCTCTCTCTCTTTCCCCCTATCTCTCTCTCCTTCCCTCTCCATCCCTCCTTCCCTCTCCATCCCTCCCTCACTCTCTCTTTCCCTCTCCATCCCCCCCCCTCTCTCTCTCTCCCTCTCCTCCCTCTCTTCCCTCCTCTCAAACAAGCAGAGCTACTGTACTAGAATAGCAGGACAGTTAGGTATGCAGCCAAATGTCCTCCAAATTGTATTTCCAATTATAGTTTTAAAAATAGCCTGGAGGCATTTAGCAGATTCACACAGACAATTTTTGTCTGTTTTTTTTAAGATATTTTTCTGGCATTTTCTTGCTTTATTGATAGTGTAGAGACAGAGTTGAAATGTGGCAGAGAGGGGAGTGACATGCAGAGAACGACCGCGGGCTGGAATCGAACCCGGGTCCGCTGCTGGCCGAGGCCCATGGGGGGGACGCCCTAC
>NC_137235.1:3061211-3066211 GCF_949987685.1 Ammodytes marinus | reverse complement strand
ACACTGGTGCTGTACAGTTTAGCTCAGACCTTTGTTGCTTAGTGCAGGAATCAGGCCGTTTGGATAGAATTGATTTCTTGAAGAATTGTAGCTGCTGAGCAAGGCACAACATACACACACACACACACACACACACACACACATAGACACACACACACACACACACACACACAGAGGCTTTACAATGGCATAAACAGCAGTGCATGTTAATGTACGGCATAGCCAGCAGGGCCCAAAGCGTATTCTGCCTCTATTGGATTCTGGGGGTTGGAGTGTGTGTGTGTGTGTGTGTGTGTGTGTGTGTGTGTGTCTGTGTGTGTGTGTGTGTGTGTGTGTGTGTGAGTGTGTGTGTGTGTGTGTGTGTGTGTGTGTGTGTGTGTGTGTGTGTGTGTGTGTGTGTGTGTGTGTGTGTGTGTGTGTGTGTGTGTGTGTGTGTGTGTGTGTGTGTGTGTGTGTGTGTGTGGTCTATACAAGAAGTGTAATCCTAATATGTATAAGATTTTTAGATGACAATTATACTGAAATAAGACTTACATTTTTTTTTTTTTTTTTTTAAGATATTTTTTTTGGCATTTTTTTATGCTTTATTGATAGCGTAGAGACAGAGTTGAAATGGGGCAGAGAGGGGAGTGACATGCAGAGAACGACCGCGGGCTGGAATCGAACCCGGGTCCGCTGCTGGCCGAGGCCCATGGGGGGGGACGCCCTACCAACTGAGCTTTTAACATTTTATTTAATGGTTTAAACTTACCAATGGCGTTCATAACAGAATAAAATAAAATTCCAAATAAAACCGAATCAAGGATTTGGAGAATAGTGAAACGCCTTATTGTAACTGTATGTACAAACGCTGTTCTGATGTACACAGACAGACAGACAGACAGACAGACAGACAGACAGACAGACAGACAGACAGACAGACAGACAGACAGACAGACACACAGACACAGACACAGACACACAGACAGACAGACACACAGACAGACAGACACACACACGGACATGTTGAAGCCTACAGGTCCACAGGCAGAGTTAAAGCCAATAAAGGTGCAGATGGAAGAATCAGCCTTCAACAGTCAACACACACACACACACACACACACACACACCTACACACACACACACACACACATACACACACACACACACACACAGGTCTGATGTGTGAGGAGGTGGGCTAACTAACATCCCACCGCGTCGTGCTGGCTCAGCAGCCGTAAAACCGTCAAGAGAAACTGATGACCGAGAATTCTGCCTCCACACACACACACACACACACACACACACACACACACACACACACACACACACACACACACACACACACACACACACACACACACACACACACACACACACACACACACACACACACACACACACACAGAGTTCACCTTAACCACAAATCTCGGAACATCCCCTCTTCGTCTGTCACTTGCCGAACACATACACACACTCCTGTGTACACACACACACACACACACACACACACACACACACACACACACACACACACACACACACACACACACACACACACACACACACACACACACACACACACACACACACACACATACACACACACACACACACACACACACACACACACACTAATTTAACAGCACGTCCAAGATTATTAAAGTCAAAGGTCAAAGGTAATAGAAGGTCTGTATTTAAGAGTATTTTTGATGCTTTTTTACACGTTGTATGGCAGAAATCTCAACAGTATCATATAAACAACAGCAGGGTTAATAATACAGGAGCTAACCTGACTGTATGGGACCTGTTCCTTGAGTTACAGCAGCAGAGAACACAGGTCGATGAAGAGAAACATGATGAGGGGGCCAGCTTCACACGGGACACTGTGACACTAGACAGCTAAACATGCTAACGCTGCTTCTGTTTTAGGCTACGCGTTAGCCCTACTAACGTCCTACTCATACTAAAAGCCCTACTAACGTCCTACTCATACTAAAAGCCCTGCTAACGTCCTACTCATACTAAAAGACCTACTAACGTCCTACTCATACTAAAAGCCCTAACGTCCTACTCATACTAAAAGCCCTACTAACGACCTACTCGTACTACAAGCCCTACTAACGTCCTACTCATATTAAAAGCCCTACTAACGTCCTACTCATACTAAAAGCCCTACTAACGTCCTACTCGTACTAAAAGCCCTGCTAACGTCCTACTCGTACTACAAGCCCTACTAACGTCCTACTCATATTAAAAACCCTTCCAACATCCTACTCATACTAAAAGCCCTAGTAACGTCCTACTCATACTAAAAGCCCTACTAACGTCCTAGTCATACTCATTTTGACGTCAATTTGAGTATGTGACGGTTGTGTATGTGAGTTTGTGTAGGCGAGAAATGTCCGGATGAGTGCTTTCTTCCGGGAAAATGTTGTGTATGAATCGATAGGATACTTTTTTTTACTCAACCGCCCCTTCAATGCATTGCGTCTTTTCAACCTATAACCTGACAGACGCGACATATATGCCCATGGTTTTGTAGAATCTGATGGTAGAAAATCAAACTATCGTTACTGTTAAGCCCCTTTCTCACTGGGCTGCGACTGTTTGCGACAAGTTGGAGACTGCATTCGCGAGGGAGTCTCTAAACTGTCTCCAAACGTTCGCGGAGGTCTCAATTTCCTCGCATGAGTCGCAGAGCCGCGCAGTCCTGTCGCATGAATTTTGAACATGTTCAAAAAAAGTGTGCGACAAATCTAGTCTCAAAATAGTCTAAGAGTGGTCGCATGTGTCTCAAGCGCGTCGCAAACCCTTCTCAATTTAGTTTCCGCGAGTCAGAAAGTGTGAGCAATGTCAGACAACTTTGCGAGGGGTTGGCGACTTATGAAACTAAATTGTGACTGATTTGAAATAAAAATTAGACTGACATTCCGTTCGTGCGACGCTCGCCAGACGTTTGCGAGACATAAATGCGACCTCCTGGCAAGTGTTGGCCATGGGACATTCGCAAACGTGTCGTGAGGAACCAACTCAGTGAGACTGCAAGTGAAAATTGTCGCTAATTCGCATATTTTGTCGCAATTTTGTGTCTCCAACTTGTCGCACACTGTCGCAGCCCAGTGAGATAGGGGCTTTAATGTCTTTAGAATGCCTGGCAATGAGTCTGACTTTGAGTTTGGACCAGCTAAAATATGCTAAAAGTAACTGAGAAAACTGCTGTTACGTTTGACTGTCTTTTTCAGACTTTCATCGGGCTGTGCTGGGTTGAAAATATATGAAATATTCTAAAGGAGCGGTACAAATAAAATATGTAAGCCTGTTTGTTTTGTTTTTAAGAATCAGGGGCCCATAAGGATTACGTTGCTCCATGTAAACGGAGTCAGCATTGAGGATGGGACTCTCTTCTCCACTCTACAGCTTTGGCTGATACTGTAAATAGTATTTCTTAAGTCCTGTTCTGTGTGTGTGTGTGTCTGTGTGTGTGTGTGTGTGTGTGTGTGTGTGTGTGTGTGTGTGTGTGTGTGTGTTACTATCTGTGCCCCCTATGATACTGTAAATAGTATTTATTTAGTCCTGTTCTGTGTGTGTGTGTGTGTGTGTGCGTGCGTGTGTGTGTGTGTGTGTGTGTGTTACTATGATAGTGTAAACAGTATTTCTCCAGAACAACCTTCCGCCTTTAAGCACTTTCTCTTGATCCAAATTCCATCCGACTGTTTACACACGAAGCTGCAGCTAGACGGAGGATCCACGTGTGTGTGTGTGTGTGTGTGTGTGTGTGTGTGTGTGTGTGTGTGAGAGAGAGAGAGTGTGTGTGTGTGTGTGTGTGTGTGACGCTACGATCAATATGATCCCGTTACACTCATCTATCTATCTATCTATCTATCTATCTATCTATCTGTCTGTCTGTCTGTCTGTCTGTCTGTCTGTCTGTCTGTCTGTCTGTCTGTCTGTCTGTCTGTCTGTCTGTCTGTCTGTCTGTCTGTCTGTCTGTCTGTCTGTCTATCTATCTATCTATCTATCTATCTATCTATCTATCTATCTATCTATCTATCTATCTATCTATCTATCTATCTATCTATCTATCTATCTATCTATCTATCTATCCATCCATCCATCCATCCATCCATCCATCCATCCATCCATCCATCCATCCATCCATCCATCCATCCATCCATCCATCCATCCATCCATCCATCCATCCATCCATCCATCCATCCATCCATCCATCCATCCATCCATCCATCCATCCATCCATCCATCCATCCATCTATCTATCTATCCATCCATCCATCCATCCATCCATCTATCTATCTATCCATCCATCCATCCATCCATCCATCCATCCATCCATCCATCCATCCATCCATCCATCCATCCATCCATCCATCCATCCATCCATCCATCCATCCATCCATCTATCTATCTATCTATCCATCCATCCATCCATCCATCCATCCATCCATCCATCCATCCATCCATCCATCCATCCATCCATCCATCCATCCATCCATCCATCCATCCATCCATCCATCCATCTATCTAGTTTGATTTCACACATTCTCACTCACTTTTGTCTAAGCTGGTTTGTTGAATAACACATATATGCGTATATGTGTATGTGTGTGTTTGTGTGCGTGTGTATGTGTGTTTGTGTGTGTGCGTGCGTGTTTGTGTGTGTGTGCGTGTATATATGTGTGTCTGTGTCTGTGTGTGTGTGTGTGTGTGTGTGTGTGTGTGTCAGCATACTACCACCTTAAAAACATATCAAGAATGAAAGGGCTTATGTCTCAGCAAGATTTAGAAAAACTTGTCCATGCATTTATCTTTAGTAGACTTGACTACTGTAACAGTGTCCTTGCTGGCCTTCCAAAAAAATCAATCAGACAGCTTCAGCTAATTCAGAACGCTGCTGCTCGAGTCCTCACTAGGACCAAAAAAGTGGATCACATTACCCCAGTTCTGAGGTCTTTACACTGGCTTCCTGTCACTCAAATAATTGATTTCAAAATACTGATGTT
>NC_137235.1:3041815-3054315 GCF_949987685.1 Ammodytes marinus | reverse complement strand
ATTAACAGGACAGCTGGGCCAAGGGAAGACTGAGGGAAGATTAACCTAACCTTAATTCAATATATTATAATAGCCATTTTATAATGCTAGAACGTCGGTTCCGTAAGGGTGAAGTATTCCTTTAAATTAAAAGTTTGGGATGTTTCTGCAAGTCCCATGGTCCAACAAGAGTGCTTTTGAGCAAGGCAGGACGAATCGCTGGTATTACCCAAACCAATAATTGACCGCCATTTATAACTGGCCAATGCAATGTGCCAATTTGATATTAATAATGAAATGAATAAAGCGTTATGACTCAGAATATGATGACTAAGATTATTATATTTCAGACACCTGAGATACAGACAATAGAGCCGGAGATGAGACAGACTATAAATATAGAAACCAACCCACCTACACACACACACACACACGCACACACACACAGGCACACACACACGCACTCACACACACACACGCACACACACGCGCACACACACACACACACACACATGCACACACACACACAGCCACACACACACACTGCCTACTAACAGTCAGAAAATGGCAAACTTAGACCTCTACCTCTGTTTTGGAGGAATCCCAGAACTACAATAACACTTTGTTCAAATGGACTGAGAAGAAACCATCCGGATTTCAATCTTTATCTCTAAATGCTAAACTCCTCCCCCTGTTGGCATTTAGATAGTGTGTGTGTGTGTGTGTGTGTGTGTGTGTGTGTGTGTGTGTGTGTGTGTGTGTGTGTGTGTGTGTGTGTGTGTGTTCTAGTGCAATTTCACGTGCCGGTCTTACTATCAATACATCCAAAACTGAGGTTTTAATAATGCGGGATCCTCCTCAAGACCCCGTCACATTGCATATAAACAACCAACAACTCAAGACCGTCCCACACTTTCCATATCTAGGCTCCATAATCACAGACACTGGTGACATTACCAACGAAGTCCACAGAAGAATCAGCCTAGCATCTGCCTCCTTTGGAAGACTGAACAACAGAGTCTTTCATAACAGGGACCTAACAATAAATACCAAAATGACTGTTTACGAAGCAATATGCTTATCCATACTTATGTATGGCTGTGAGGCGTGGGTTCCATATAGGAAACATCTCAGTAAACTGGAATCATTCCATACAGGCTGCCTTCAGCGCATACTGGGACTGAAGTGGTGGCACAGGATCCCAAAAACTGAACTTTATGAACGCGCTAACATCGAGCCCCTGGAAGTCTTGCTTTTCCAAAAACAGCTACTCTGGGCAGGACATGTAATCCGCATGCCTCAGGATAGGCTACCCCGAAAGGTCCTATAAGGAGAGATCCCAGACAGCAGGAGGTCAGCAGGAGGTCAGCGCAAGAGATACAAAGATCACTTGAAAACTTCTCTTAAGTTGTGTGGCATCCAACCACTAGTGCTGGAGACATTGGCCTCTGACCGACATCAATGGAGTGTAGCCTGTCACACTCTGTAACCTACGCAACTCAATTAAAAAACAAAGCAGCTGCAAAGCGGGTACTACGTCATCAACCTCCCGCTATGCAAGGGGAATTCTGCTGCGATGTATGCAACCGAATTTGCGGATCACGAATAGGACTGCACAGCCACAGACGAACCCATCAGAAGTAGCCAAGAGCCATGGACTGTTTGATTCTTCATCCTCCACGGACAACTTAAGAAGAAGAAGAAATAAGTTCTAGTGCAATTTCACTTGCATGGATGCTGGTGAGCGAATAAATGTAGAGATGTGCTCATGGCGAATTGAATACAGCATGCACGTTTGTGTGTGTGTGTGTGTGTGTGTGTGTGTGTGTGTGTGTGTGTGTGTATAAATAACAGTGTGTATTGCGTGCAGATATGCAAGTGTGTGTGTGTGTGTGTGTGCATGAATCGGCCCCATTCTCCCTGTTCCACCTCTCCCTTCATCTCCATCAAGAGAAGAAGAAACTGGAACACACCACCACTGTGCATTTCAGCAAAAAACATCTTAGCACACACACACACACACACACACACACACACACAGAGCCTGGCTAAAGGCCAATCAATAATTCACATAGTGCAGATTGAATGTAGATCAGTGACTCAACATGGGGGGAAAACACTAAGGCTCTCTCCATCTCTCTCTCTGTCCCTCTCTCTCTGTCTCTCTCCCCATCTCACCATCTCTCTCTCTCTCTGTCCCCCTCTCTGTCCATCTCTCTCTCCATCTCACCATCTCCATCTCTCTCTCCCTCTCTCACCATCTCTCTCTCTGTCTCTCTCTCTGTCCCTCTCTCTCTTTCCCCCTCTCTCTCCATCTCTCTCTCCATCTCTCTCGCTCTACCTCTCCTCATATCTCTCTCCATCTCACCATCTTTCTCTCTGTCCCTCTCTCTCTCCCCCTCTCTTTCCCCCCTCTCCCTCATCTCTCTCTCTCCCTCTCTCTCTTTCCCCCTCTCTCACCATCTCTCTCTCTGTCCCTCTCTCTCTCTCCCCCTCTCTCTCTCTCCCTCTCTCTCTATCTCTCTCTCTCCATCTCCCTCCATCTCTCTCTCTATCTCTCTCTCTGTCCATCTCTCTCTCTCCATCTCCCCCTCCTCCTCTCTCTCTTTTCTCTATTCTCTCTCTTCTATCTTCTATCCATATTTCAACACCTTGTTCGTTCTCACTTCCTCTATTCCCCTGTTACATTATTAAAGGGAACCAAAATGAGCGAGTTGAGCCGCACCTATTTTCTGTCACCGAACAGATTCCTGTCTTTCTGTGTCCGTCCATGTATCATCTTCTAAACCACTGCCAACTCCCAAACATCAGAAGAAAACAGTGTATCTCATAGCTTAGTTTCCAATGAGTGGTATGGTATAGTTTGGGTACGGCTTGGCACGCATCTATTTGCGTTTTCATTGCCAACAGTTGGAAAGAGTACCAACATAAGTAAGCCATACCTATTTCTATCAACCTTTCTTTAGGGTACCAAGCCATCCCAAAGGGTGGAGCAAGATAATTTAAAAAAAAAAAAAAAAAAAAAGGGGGTGGTAGGATGGCCTAGAGGTAAGGTGGCCGACCAGTAACCATGAGGTCGCTGGTTCGATCCCCGGCACCGGACAGGAGGGTGTTAGTTGTAAAACTAGCAGAGGCTGGTATTGTGTCTACGGTGCCCACCATCTCTACCATTGTGTCCTTGAGCAAGACACTTAACCCCAAAACTGCTCCAGGGGCGCTGTACTGCGGCTGACCCTGCGCTCTGACCCCCTCCGAAGTGTGGTAACTTGAGAGGGGAGATGAGGAAAGACGAATTTCAATGTGCCTCGTGTACAACTGACAAATAAAGACAACTTAACTTAGCTTAACACACTGCAGTGACAGTAAGCAGAGGA
Source organism: Ammodytes marinus (assembly GCF_949987685.1). Taxonomy (NCBI): domain Eukaryota; kingdom Metazoa; phylum Chordata; class Actinopteri; order Uranoscopiformes; family Ammodytidae; genus Ammodytes; species Ammodytes marinus. Next base: position 3,050,962 of record NC_137235.1, on the reverse strand, counting down.
GGTAAGTGCTGCAATCTTTCAATGTGTGATACAAGCGTGGACATTGGCAGGAGCAGTCACCATGGGTCAGTTGACAAGAAAACTGTCCGAGACAAATAAATTTAAAAAAATATATATGAAAAACCCAATACATTTCTATGAACATTTTCAAATTCACAATTTCAAATGTCTCGGACAATATTCACGTCAATGTTCACGCTTACATCATCAACTGAAATATTCTAATGAAAATAAGCACTTAAGCCCCTGTCTCACTGGGCTGCGACTGTTTGCGACCAGTTGGAGACACAAAATTGCGACAAAATGTGCCAATTTGCGACAATTTTCACTTGCAGTCTCACTGAGTTGGTTCCTCACGACACGTTTGCGAATGTCTTTGCCGGAAGGTCGCATTTATGTCTCACGAACGTCTGGCGAGTGTCGCACGAAACGGAATGTCAGTCTCCTTTTTGTCTCAAATCAGTCGCAATTTAGTTTCATATGTCGCCAAACCCTCGCAAAGTTGTCTCACACTTCTCGCACTTTCTGACTCGCGGAGACTAAATTGAGAAGGGTTTGCGACGCGTGCGACACACCTGCGACGACTCTGAGACTATTTTGAGTCTAGATTTGTCGCACACTTTTTTTGAACATGTTCAAAATTCATGCGACAAGACTGCGTGGCTCTGCGACTCACGCGAGGAAATTGAGACCTCCGCGAACGTTTGGAGACAGTTTAGAGACTCGTTTGCAAATGCAGTCTCCAACTTGTCGCAAACAGTCGCAGCCCAGTGAGATAGGGGCTTTAGCCGCTCCACTATGTTGATTGGTTGACATCATGACGTAAAGCATAACACCACATATCTGTTCCCATCCACTTCCCCATTCTAAACTAAGTGTGACTCCTACACGTCAAAAGAAAAATAATTATCTGGTAAATTAATATGTGAGAGCTAAACTGCTAAATGTTTGAAGTTGTCTCTCTGTTAATTTACATTTTCCCCATCATGAAATATTTAAAAAACACACTTAATATGCAAGTGACACACACACACACACACACACACACACACTCACACACACACACACACACTCACACACACACACACACACACACACACACACACACACACACACACACACACACAGACACACACACACACACACAGAGCAGTGGCAGCCCACACACAGAGTTTAGGAGAGGACAGCAGGGGCATCGCATTTCACCACAGTTAGATCCACACACACACACACACACACACACACACACAAACACAGACCGACACACACACACACACACAGACCGACACACACACACACACACACACAGACCGACACACACACACACACACACACCGACACACACACACACACACACACACACACACACACACAAACACAGACCGACACACACACACACACACACACACACACACACAGACCGACACACACACACACACACACACACACACACACACACACACCGAGGGAATTGACATTGAGGATCACGTATCTGGAGTTGAGTTCTGTCAAAACAATCATTACAGTGGTGCTTGTCTGTCTGTCAGGGTGAAGTAACCAACAGGGACCCCACTGTCTACGGAGGGAGGGATGGAGGGAGGGAGGGAGGGATGGATGGAGGGAGGGAGCGAGGGAGGGATGGATGGATGGATGAAAGGAGGAATGCGTGTGTGTATATATATATATTGCTCTATTCTTATTTGTATATATACAGTATATACTTTTTTGAGATATTTATTTATGTACATAGTAGGTGAATTATGTTTTACATTTTTTAGCTTTTCTTTTAGCTGTATGTCCATCTCTGTATGATTCAATTTAGAGCAACACAGGCTGCATTCAAATCAGTTTTATTTGTATAGCCCAAAATCACACATACATTTGTCTCAGTGGGCTTTACATTTCATACAATATGATATATGATACAATATGATACAATATGACACCCTGCCCTTACACCCTTAGCTCGGCTGAGAAAAAACTCCCAGTAAAAACCCTTTACCGGGAATAAAAAAAATTCCCTGTTTCTGTACACACTGCACATACAGATATTTTCATTCAACAGATATTCATAGCTTTCTGTGTCTTTACAGTGTTTAAAGGGGCAGTGTGTAATATGACATCATCAAGAAAGTTCTACAAAGTTCTAGAATACAACGCTCCCTGGGTAACCCCAACCCTTTAGAATAATAACAGAAGCTACAGTGGCCTTCAAGGACAAGAACAATTCTACATTTTAAACAATGCACCTGATGACATTCCAACTATGACACTTTCAAGATGGCGGCACTAGGCCTTGGTCCAAACTATGCAGAAATATGGACATATATGAGACCCTTTCTAAGGGGAAAAAAAATCATTCAAAACATTTTTTTCAGCTATTATGCACTAAATTAAACGTACTTATGGATATTATAATTACTTTCTACAAAATCTGCTAGGAAATAAACCCCAAAATTCTACACACTGCAGCTTTAAAAGTCAACAGTGATCTAAGATTTATTTTGAACTGATATTATGGTGAACAGCTTATGTTGTGTGATGGCATGAACAATATGATACGAGAGAGAGAGAGAGAGAGAGAGAGAGAGAGACAGAGAGACAGAGAGAGAGAGAGAGAGAAAGAGAGAGAGTGAGAATGAGAAATTGCACACTGAAGCGTTAACGTCCCAAATGGTGATTTTTCTGCCAACCACTGCCCTGCACCGACTGAGTGTGTGTGTGTGTGTGAGTGTGTGTGTGCGTGTGTGTGTGTGTGTGTGTGTGTGTGTGTGTGTGTGTGTGTGTGTGTGTGTGTGTGTGTGTGTGTGTGTGTGTGTGTGTGTGCGTGCGGTTGGATGCTGCCGAGCCCCCCTGAGGTAAGTGATCCTGCTGAACAGGTGTTACAGTATCACCTGCCCCCACCCACCCGTGACACACACACACACACACACACACACACACACACACACACACACACACACACACACACACACACACACAGCTATGAGAGCCTCCAGCCGTGATTTATCTGAACGGATCTGCTTGCTACACGCCAGACGGATGAAGCCAAGTCACCAGCTGAGCGGTTAGTGTGTGTGTGTGTGTGTGTGTGTGTGTGTGTGTGTTAGTGTGTCCATGCATCATTTATATTTTTGTTTACCCATGTATAAGTGTTAAGTGTAATGATTTCAGCCAGCAGCCACTGTATGTTTCTACATAATCTGCCTTTATTTGTATCCAACAAGACTAGACAGAATGTATAGTTATATTTTTTCTTAAAGAACAAACACTACACAACTCTCACACATACATCCTCAAACACACACACACACACACACACACACACACACACACAGGCAAACAAGTGTCCACACTCATTATTAGATTCTGATACACACACACTGGATCAATTAAATTTGCATTGGAGACTAAATGTTTAGTCAACAGATCAATTAGGTGGTCAAAAGGACATGATGTACATTTTTTTTTGCGATTTTATCAAATAATTCATAATAATTAATATAGTAATTTATCAAGAAATGAACTAACAGAAGTTACAGCTAATTTAATAATTTTTTTAAATTACTGATTTTAGTTTAATCCTGCAGTGTGTAGAATTTTGGGTTTTATTTCCTATCAGATTTTGTAGAAAGTAATTATAATATCCATAAGTACATTTAATTTAGTGCATAATAGCTGAATTTTTTTTTTAATTATTATTTTTTCCTTAGAAAGGGTCTCATATATGTCCATATTTCTGCATATTTTGGACCAAGGCCTAGTGCCGCCATCTTGAAAGTGTCATAGTTGGAATGTCATCAGGTGCATTGTTTAAAATGTAGAATTGTTCTTGTCCTTGAAGGCCACTGTAGCTTCTGTTATTATTCGAAAGGGTTGGGGTTACCCAGGGAGCGTTGCATTCTAGAACTTTCTAGAACTTTCTTGATGATGTCATATTACACACTGCACCTTTAAATGTAATATTGATGGACATTTCATGGGATCTTCTAGACCTTTTTTATGATCTCGAGTCAAGGGCGACACCAGTTTGTAAACGCTGCCATACTGAGAAATACAGAGAGAGTTTTGTGGAGCTGATAATAGGCTTCATCAACTTTGTGTCAACTCGTTTGGCGATGGCTTTACTGTAACACACTTTAATTGATAAGAAAAAGTCACGCACTATAGCTTTACTGTCTTCTCTCACTCCCTTGCTGCTAAACACTGTCTAACTCTCTCCGCTTGTCTCTCCCTCACATACCAGGGCCGAGTGGGCCGGAACCAAGCAAGCAACGTGTGAAACCTGCAACGACAACACACACGCACACACACACACACACACACACACACACACACACACACACACACACACACACACACACACACGCGCACACACACACACACACACATACACACACACACACACACACACACACACACACACGCACACAGGACAGATGGTCGGAGAGAGAGAGGGATAGGGATAGAGAGAGAGAGAGAGAGGGAGAGGGAGAGGGAGAGGGAGAGGGAGAGGGAGAGGCAGAGGGAGAGAGAGAGAGGAAGAGAGAGAGTGAGATAGAGGGAGAGAGAGAGTGAGGGAGAGGGAGAGAGAGAGAGAGGGAGAAAGAGAGAGGGAGGGAGGAAGAGAGAGAGAGAGTGTGGGAGGGAGAGGAAGAGACAGAGAGAGGGATAGAGGGAGAGAGAGAGACGGACAGACAGAGAGAGAGAGGGGGATAGAGGGAGATAGACATGGAGTACATACTGATACCATCAGCTTGTTTGACACCACGCTGCTTTGATGAAAGAGATTTATTTAGGAGAGTCAATGGAGCAGATTTTAAGGCGAAACTAAAGTAAATGGACGTTATCTTTCAGGCTCCATCTTAATGGTCTTTATCAAGCCCCAAAATAGTCACATAAAACGGGTGCTCTGTTTAGCCTGGTTGGGTCCAGAATTAGCCCAAGATAAACTTCTGTTTTTCAGATATCCATAACCCCCTTGTGAACATTCGATTATATTTGACAAAGTTATGTTTACATCGTTTAACCTTTCACTTTTCAACCAAATCTCAACATGGTTAAAGGAATACTATTATTATTATTATTTAATAAATATTTTTATTTTTTATTTTTTTTACTATGGAAAAGGGGTAGGATTAAATAAGTGTATACTTCTTCCTGCTCCTTTTCAGGCATATCTCAGAAATACAGATAATTTGTTTTCTTTTTTTTTTTTTTTTGTGAAAACATAATTTGTTTATTGTATTTCCATGCTTTTCATTTTGTTTTGTATGTTTGATATGTCTGAAATAAATCGAATCAAATCAAATCAAAATAAATACTTCACCCATATGGAACCGGCGTTCTATCATTATAAAATCGCTAATATAATATAATGAATGAGGTTTTTCTTCCCTCAGTCTTCCCTTGGCCCAGCTGTCCTGTTAATCCTAACTCTACATTTTACCATGTGTGATGTAACACATGGTAAAATGTAGGGTTAGACAGTGAGACCATAAAACACTCTTTCTGCCTTTTTCTCAGGCTAGGATGAAACGATTTCTAAAATGTTTGCACATGTATACTACATAGGATCTCAGAGTTCAAAAAAGACAATAAAGGGAATAGTAGAGAGAGAGCGAGAGAGAGAGAGAGAGAGAGAGAGAGAGAGAGGGAGAGAGAGATAAAGAGAGAGAGAGAGTGAGAGAGAGAGGGAGATAGAGAGAGAGTGAGGGAGGGAGAGGAAGAGATAAAGAGAGAGAGAGAGGGAAAGGGGGAGAGAGAGGGAGAGAGGGAAAGGGATAAAGAGAGAGAGAGGGATAGAGAGAGAGAGAGAGAGAGAGAGAGAGAGAGAGAGAGGAGAAAGAGAGAGAGAGAGAGAGAGGAGAGAGAGAGAGGGAGAGAGATAGAGATAGAGAGAGGGAGAGAGAGAGGGAGAGGGAGAGAGAGTGAGGGAGGGAGAGGAAGAGATAAAGAGAGAGAGAGGGAAAGAGGGAGAGAGAGGGAAAGGGATAAAGAGAGAGAGATAGGGAAAGAGGGAGAGAGAGGGAGAGAGGGAAATGGATAAAGAGAGAGAGAGAGAGAGAGAGAGAGAGAGAGAGGAATAGAGAGAGAGAAAGAGGGAAAGAGAGAGCGAGAGAGATAGCGAGAGAGAGGGATAGAGAGAGAGAGAGAGAGAGGGATGATGAAGTCCACTGAGTCTCCTGCCAGCCAACAGCCTGACTCTGTACAGATGGCAACATTCTGCGATATATGCTCACTTCACTCTTACACTCTTAGAAACCGGACGGGAATTTTGCTGTTTTAATATTAAATAAAAACTCATATTGGATTCTAATAAATGCTGCCTGTGCTGATGAGGCTGCTGCTATAGCCAGAATATTTGGACAGGCTAAATAAAGACTCTTTAAATGTACAACTATAGTTGAAAAAAATGAAAAAAACATGTAAAGAGAAAGAAAAAAAATCAGCTATTTCTGTAATCTGGTGGAATTACTTTTTTTTTTTTCATTTCTGCAGAAAAAGCCAACACATTTTGGCAGAATGACCCGGGACCTTTACAAAGGCTCTCTGCCAAAAACCACAGCTGCTCCTCTTGATCAGAAAAAGGCAAATGTTTCTTTGTTATACGTGCACTGCTCTCAAAAAGCTCTCAAGCTACTGAATCTGATGTCATATTTGGAATACAGCTCCGGAAAAAATTAAGAGACCACTCCAAATGTTCATTTTCTCTCGTTTTAGTATTTATAGGCATATTTTTGAGTAGAATGAACATTTTGGTTTTATAATATAAACTACTGACAACACTTCTACCAAATTCCAATACATTATTTGTCATTAAAGGCCTACTTCACCGGTTTGAATATGAAGGTGTATTGAATTCTGAGATCCTATGTAGTATAAATGTGCAAAAAAAATTAAAAAACGTACTTTGTATATATTACTGTGATGTCACAGTAAAAGACATCACAGTAATATTTACAGAGTAAGTTTTTTTTTAACCCTATATTTCTCTTTCTGTGATGTCACGAGAAAGAGAAATATAGGGTTAAAAAAATCACTCTTTCTGTCTTTTCTCAGGCTAGGATGAACCGATTTCAAATTTTTTCGCACATTTATACTACATAGGATCTCAGAATTCAATACACCTTCATATTCAAACCGGTGAAGTAGGCCTTTAAGAGCATTTTCAATAAGTAATGTAGAGATGAAGATTTAAGAAGGTCTCCTAATTTTTTTTCCGGAGCTGTATATCTTATGTCAAACCAAGAACTCTGCAAACTGATTGGACGTCATAGCAGTTATGTACACGCCCATTATACAACAGTCAGGAACCAATCAGATCGCTTGCTTTAAACCTGCAGTGTGTAGAATTTGGGGTTTTATTTCCTAGCAGATTTTGTAGAAAGTAATTATAATATCCACAAGTACATTTAATTTAGTGCATAATAGCTGAAAACAATGTTTTGAATTATTATTTTTTCCCTTAGAAAGGGTCTCATATATGTCCATATTTCTGCATATTTTGGACCAAGGCCTTGTGTCGCCATCTTGAAGTGTCATAGTTGGAATGTCATCAGGTGCATTGTTTAAAATGTAGAATTGTTCTTGTCCTTGAACGCCACTGTAGCTTCTGTTATTATTCGAAAGGGTTGGGGTTACCCAGGGAGTGTTGCATTCTAGAACTTTGTAGAACTTTCTTGATGATGTCATATTACACACTGCACCTTTAAGCCGTCGGTTTTATAATTATGTGTAGACCCTTTTTAGTTTGTCCCTGGCACACGGATACCGGAGATGTCTTTTGCACATGCATTGCTTCTACTGAAAAACAACAACTATGGATTGAATGTAACCGACATATATTCATATAAAAAAGTTACGCACTATAGCTTTACAAGTTCTCTCATCTCCTTCTCTTCTCCTTACTTTATTCTTATTGTTTGGGGCATTTTCAAGCTTTATTAGATAGTACAGAATTGAAATGGGGAGACAGAGAGAGAGAGAGAGAGAGAGGGGGGGTGACCTGCAGTAAAGGTCCACAGGTCGGATTTGAACCTGCGACCACTGCAACAAAGGCCGGAGCCGATATGGTACGCGCTCTATCCACTACACCACCGGAGTGTCCCTTCTCTTTACTTTTATATTGAAAACTTTCCCCCCTTGTCCCTTTCTGCATTTCAGCACAATTCAATATCACGACTCTTGTAATTGTAAATCAGCCTCCAGTCGAGAATCTGTTTAGAAAAGACAATTTACAATTAAAGTGTCTGAGGAGCCTGATTAGCCCTGTGCTGAGGCAGGGGATTCTCTGGAGCTCCGTATGGATCACCTTAGAATACCCACAGTCCAGTCAATTATCTAACTCCTCTACTATTTTATTTCATTTTATTTCATTTCATTTCATTTCATTTCATTTCATTTCATTTCATTTCATTTCATTTCATTTTATTTTATTTTATTTTATTTTATTTTATTTTATTTTATTTTATTTTATTTTATTCTATTCTATTCTATTCTATTCTATTCTATTCTATTCTATTCTATTCTATTCTATTTTAATGTATATATATATATTTTTTTTTTTAACTTTATCTCTAGGTAAATCCCATTGAGACCGGAGACTCTTTTGCAAGGGGAGACCTGTTCCCATTTACACGTGACGTTACCATTCACACACTCATTCATACACCGATAGCAGGCTTACTATCGACATTCACACATTCACATTCACACAGTAATAACACAAATATGCCTCCAGGAGCATTTATCAAACTCCCTAAGCGAGCACCAACAAACAGAAATAAGACTAGTTGCCCTACTAACGTCCTCCCTCCTACATACTCAACATGTATATACTTACATACAGTCTACTTAACCATAAAGCCCTACTAACGTCCTCCCTCCTACATACTCAACATGTATACACTACATTTTTTTGCTTCTTTTATTGTGTTTTTAAATCGAGTTTTAATTTTTTATTTTTTTTTTTATTATTTGCTTCTTTTATTCGCTTTTAAATGTTTTATAATGTGTTTTATGTATTCTAATCTTGCCCCTGTAAAGCACTTTGAGTGGCCTTGTGTCTGAATTGTGCTATATAAATAAACTTGCCTTGCCTTGCCTTGCCTTACAGCTCCTCCTGGCAGTACCCAGCTCAAAGAG
>NC_137235.1:3016815-3021815 GCF_949987685.1 Ammodytes marinus | reverse complement strand
GATTGAAAATAAACCTGATGCTATACAACATTTTATTTTTTGTTTTATTTTATTTTATTTTATTTTATTTTATTTTATTTTATTTTATTTTATTTTATTTTATTTTATTTTATTTTATTTTATTTTATTTTATTTTATTTTATTTTATTTTATTTTATTTTATTTGTATTTTTATTTTTATTATTATTATTTTTTTTAATTTAATAAATATTTTTATTCTTTATTTTTATTTTACTATGGAAAAGGGGTAGGATTAAATAAGTGTATACTTCTTCCTGCTCCTTTTCAGGCATATCTCAGCAATACAGATAATTTGTTTTCTTTTATTTTTTATTTTTTTTTATGTGAAAACATAATTTTTGTTTATTGTATTTCCATGCTTTTCATTTTGTTTTGTATGTTTGATATGTCTGAAATAAATTGAATCAAATCAAATCAAAAACATATCACTGTTTGCTTGATTTCCCCACCACACTAGTTTCCAGCAGAATTAGTTTTTTGTATCCGAACACAGTGGATTTCAATCAATGAAAAATTCATTCAGGAAATTGAAGCAGAATTTTTTTTCCACCTTTTAACATAATCAAAATCTTTCGCTAAAATTTCCTCCGGATCATTGTCACTTTAGATGCGGTTCATAACTAAGATTGAACACAAAGTAATAGTCATTTTAAAAGAGGAGTGTGTGTGTGTGTGTGTGTCTGTGTGTGTCTGTGCCTGTGTTTGTGTGTGTTTGACAGTGTGTGTGTGTGTTTGACAGTGTGTGTGTGTGTGTGTGTGTTTCTGTGTGCGTGTTTGAGAGGGTGTGTGTGTGTGTGTCTGTCTGTCTGTGCCTGTGTGTGTGTCTGTGTGTGTCTGTGCCTGTGTGTGTGTCTGTGTGTGTGTGTGTGTGTGTGTGAGTGTGTGTGTGTGTGTGTGAGGTAACCGATGCCCCTCAATGGGAGTGAGTGAGTTATTGGACCAGACACTCTGACTGATTAAAGAGCACAGTCATAGAGACGCTTACATCCTCTATTTCTTACCCATAATGCATTTTTTCCCCTCGTTCCAAATCGACTCTGTCATTTTGGGTGATATTGAGGCTTTATAGTAATGTGTGTGTGCGTCTGTGTGTGTGTGTGTGTGTGTGTGTGTGTGCCTGTGTGTGTGAATGTGTGCCTGTGTGTGTGTGCGTGTGTGTGTGTGTGTGTGTGTGTGTGTGTGTGTGTGTGTGTGTGATAGGTCTTTTTTTATTAAATTATCTTGAGAGAGGAGAGGAGAGGAGAGGAGAGAAGAGGAGAGGAGAGGAGAGGAGAGGAGAGGAGAGGAGAGGAGAGGAGAGGAGAGGAGAGGAGAGGAGAGGAGACGAGAGGAGAGGAGAGGAGAGGAGAGGAGAGGGAAAGAGAGAGTGAAAAACGAGAGCGAAGCTATATGGTCCACCATGACATACTGGGGCAATTTATGGAATTTTAATCGCAACTGAATAAATTGTGTTCTTTACGAAGTCCATCTTGAAGCTAAAGGTGAAGTCAGCGCTTCTGTCAAAATCACTTTGTCAAAATCAGTGAAAATCACATCCCAGAAATCACTACCTGTACGTACTGTTTCTGTGCTCTTAAGGTGCAGTGTGTAATATGACATCATCAAGAAAGTTCTACAAAGTTCTAGAATGCAACGCTCCCTGGGTAACCCCAACCCTTTCGAATAATAACAGAAGCTACAGTGGCCTTCAAGGACAAGACCAATTCTACATTTTAAACAATGCACCTGATGACATTCCAACTACGACACTTTCAAGATGGCGGCACTAGGCTTTGGTCCAAAATATGCAGAAATATGGACATATATGAGACCCTTTCTAAGGGAAAAATAAATAATTCAAAACGTTTTTTTCAGCTATTATGCACTAAATTAAATGTACTTATGGATATTATAATTACTTTCTACAAAATCAAACACTGCAGGTTTAAAAAAACGCAATGTTAATACACAGCCTAGGTTCTGTAAACAGGCATGTTGGCCTCCTTTGTTTACATACTCTTTGCTCACATACCAGTTTACAGATCCTAGGCTGTGTATTAACACCAGATAACTCTTTCGGCACACATGAACAGGTTGCAAATTGTGAGGAGATATTCGCTGATTTTGACAAAAAAGTGATTTTGACAACAAGCGTTCTCCAGAATCACTGACTCCACCTCTAAGATGCACTAACCCTAAAACCAGCAGTCACCTAAAGTCAGCTTCTTCCCATAATTACAGAAATTTAGAAAAGCCTTTATAACATGGACATATGTAGACTTTAGTTTTGTAGAATACATGGTATTTGTATTTATATTTGTAATATTTATATATGTATAGTAACTTACAATATACATGTTTGGGTATTTATAATGTAATATAAATAGTTTATAGTATATATATATATGATTGTTTATTATATATATGTATATGTGTGTGTGTATGTATGTATGTGTATGTATATATATATATATATGCACAAAATGATTCGGTACTCATGTATATATGCATTATTATAGCTTTTTATTATACTGACATGCTAATAACATAATCTATCCAAGCAAAATTGATCTGTTAAGGGGTAGGACTAGATACGTTTTTTACTTCCTCCTACCCCCTTTCGAGCATGTCTGTTTTTCTTTTGTTTTTTTTTAAATTCTATTTCTTTGTTTTGCTTTTGTTTGTTTGTTATTTATTCATCTATTTTTTTATTGCATGTTCGAAATAAAGACAATCAATCAATCAATCAATATAGGTGACAATTGAATCAATGTATTTAATCAGCAGTTTCCATGCACTCTGATACACCTTCTGTGCTATGAATACAGTAAAACAATGTTCTACAATTAGCAGCATACAGCTCTGGAAAAAATGAAGAGACCACTCCAAATGTCCAGTGTCTCTCGTTTTACTATTTATAGGCATATGTTTGAGTAGAATGAACATGTTGGTTTTTATAATATAAACTACTGACAACATTTCTACTACATTCACAATAAAAAAAATGTTTTGTCATTAAAGGTGCAGTGTGTAATATGACATCATCAAGAAAGTTCTAGAAAGTTCTAGAATGCAAGGCTCCCTGGGTAACCCCAACCCTTTAGAATAATAACAGAAGCTACAGTGGCCTTCAAGGACAAGAACAATTCAAAATTTTAAACAATGCACCTGATGACATTCCAACTATGACACTTCCAAAATGGCGGTGACAAGGCCTCGGGCCAAAGTATGGAGAAATATGGACATATATGAGACCCTTTCTGAGGAAAAAAAAAATCAGCTATTATGCACTAAATTAAAAGTACTTATGGATATTATAATTACTTTCTACAAAATCTGCTAGGAAATAAAACCTAAAATTCTACACACTGCAGGTTTAAAGTACATTTCCAGTAAGTTATATGTAGAGATGAAGATTTAAGAAAAATCCAGACTGGTCCCTTAATTTTTTCCAGAGCTGTATATTCATGGCCACTGATAAAGCGCGTCACCTGCGGCAAAAACTAGGACAGCGACACGAGGGTCCCGGAGGTATTTTTTCGGCGTATGCAATTTGTCTTTTCTTGACATGAAAGTGGAACAACAGCTCTGTGAGAGGCCCAGTTAACTCCAGAACAGAATAGCTGTCTGTCCACATTATAGGTGTGTGTGTGTGTGTGTGTGTGTGTGTGTGTGTGTGTGTGTGTGAGAGAGAGAGTGTGAGTGTGTGTAGGTGTGTGTGTTTGTTTAGGTGTGTGTGTGTGTGTGTGCGTGTGTAGGTGTGTGTGTGTGTGTGTTTGTTTAGGTGTGTGTGTGCGTGCGTGTGTGTGTGTGTTTCTGTCAATCTCCACAAGATTTGCTACCTGTCCATACTATGTGCGTGCTGAAAAAAGCCTAGGCTCTGTAAGCGTGACATGTTGCAACTCCATTCAACCTTTGAGGTGAACAGACACGTGACCAAAGTGTCGAGGAGCTGAACATGAGCTGAAAAAGCTGCTGGGGTGACAGTAAGGTGAAGGAGGCAGGACGTCCAGACAGATAGAGAGGGAGAGAAGAGAGATAGGGGAATGACAATAAGGAGAAGAGAGAGAGAGGGAGAGGGGGAGAGAATAGAGATAGAGAAATTACAATAAGGAGAAGAGAGAGAGAGAGAGAGAGAGGGGGAGGGAGGGGGACAGAGAGAGAGAGAGGGACAGAGAGAGAGGGAGAGGGGAAGAGAGAAAGGGACAGAGAGGGAGGGAGGGAGGGAGGGAGAGAGGGAGGGAGAGAGAGGGGAGAGAGGGAGAGAGAGAGATAGGGAAATGACAATAGGGAGACAAGTGAGGGAATAAGTGAGAGAGAGAGAGAGGGAGCGAGCGAGAGGGAGAGATAGTAAAATGACAATAAGGAGAGGAGAGAGAGAGTGAGAGAGCGAGAGAGAGAGGGATAGAACGGCAGCGATAAGGAGGTGGAGAGGGTGAGGACAAGGATATCAGGGACGGAGAGAGAGAGAGGGAGAGGGAGAGAGAAAGAATGAGGGAGAGAGAGAGGGAGAGGGAGAGAGAGAGAATGAGGGAGAGAGAGAGCGATAGTAAAATGACAATAAGGAGAGGAGTGAGGGAGCCAGTGAGAGAGAGTGAGTGAGAGAGAGAGAGAGCGATAGAACAGCAGTGATAAGGAGGTAGAGAAGGTAAGAAGGAGGACAACGGGGACAGAGAGAGAGAGAGAGAGAGAGAGAGAGAGAGATGAAGGAACGGGGACAGAACAACCTGTTTTTTCTCAAGTTCCCCACCGCTGAACTATTTAGTTTATATGGCTGGGTTCCAATACCCCAAACTTCTCTGCTATTTAGTACGCTAGAAAAAAGATGTAGGACGTCCCATATACAAGTGGTCAGATGCAGCAAGCTTAAAAATTCCCCCGATACCCAACAACATGCGTTTGTGATTTTTAGTGTTGAAATCAGAATGCTTTATTTGGTCATGCTGCCCCACAAATCCAGTGCACTGGCGAAGTTACATCAAAGAGGCAAGATCAAGGCC
>NC_137235.1:3001815-3011815 GCF_949987685.1 Ammodytes marinus | reverse complement strand
AGATTTGCAAACCTGTCCGTCCACACCAGCCAAAAATGTGAATGGAGTCTTATAGAAGTGGGTTGAGGCAGCCAAAATGCTCCCCCTCCCCCCCACCACACCCCCTCCTTCTACCAATGTCTACTGGGCTAAGGGCCAAGATTTCCCACGCCCCTTGAAGCCCCCACAATTTGATTTATAGACCCTCTCACTGTAATATAAGACAAAGTGGAAACGGAAATTTGTTTGTGAACTCGATATTTCACTAAATGAGTTTACAAAAATGTCAGCTACTGCTTCTAAAAATTCTAAAATTCTACTGTATTGGATAAAGATGCAGGGATCAAATTCGCGACTTGTGTGTTTTATGTGTTTTTCCATATACCCACCATAGAAATCAACAGGTGAGGACATAAGGCTCTGTATTTTTTCCGAAGTTTATTTAATTAAAGTCGCGATATATCATATGTACGGAATAGTATTGGGGACAGGAGTGAGAAAAACTACTTGTCCGTAGGGGAGAACGGGGGAATCTGAGGCATCGGGTAATGTGTAACATATGTTTTATTTTAAGAATTATTAAATTCTTTCTAAAAATTGTAGAAAAGCCATCATGCCAAGGAAATACACCAGGAAGACGACTTGGGGCAACCACACAGAAAGAGCACCTTCTCATCTTTCCCTGTAACCTTCAGGGCTGGAATGTAGAGTAGGCCTAGTTGTAGAGTATGACAGGCTGATGTTATAATCCAGTTGGGTCTTCTCCTGTGTTCTGAGTCCCAGGCTGTTCTCGCTGGTTCTGATTTTCCTATGCTTTGACCCCCAGACACTAGCTGGCTCTAAGGGTCCTGTGTTCTGACCCCCAGACTGTGTTCTAATCTAACTGGTTCTATCTTTCATTTGAATCTTATTAAAACCTTTTGAATTATAATATGTTGTATTTGATTTTGTTCAGAGTTACTTTCAAGTGTTTAGAAAATTTGCTTTGCTTAATTGACCAAACCCCATCATTCTTTTACTAGTCCGACATTAGTTCTGGAATGTGTGGCTAGCTTTCAGGATTCTTACTGTTACAATATGTGTTGTTATGGTAGTTTCAGAGTGGAAAAAGTAAGTGGATCAGTTTACCCCACAGCTGGGGTAAAGTGAGCCACATGACAACTTTTTTTAAAACAATCATATTTTCACTGCCCTTTGTCTTGAAAAAATTCTCCTAATGCCCATTTCTAGGAAACATCCTGAATTAATGGGAAATGTGTAAATTTGAGTGATAAATCATTTTAGCTTGCTTAGAGGGGAGCAAATGTAAAAAGTGGCTCAGATTACCCCGTTCTCCCCTACTGTGTGTGTGGTTGCCCATTTACAGAGCCTAGGCTGTGTATTAACAATGGATGTATTTTCAGCGCACACACAGTATAATATATACACAGGTAGCCGATCGTAAGAGTCATGTACAGATAATCCTTAAAAAAGTATTTTGACAACAAGCAGTCTCCATAGTGGTGGAGAGGAGAAGTTTTCTCTCCGAATGTCAAATGCATATATTTATATCAAAAACATAAATGTACTTATAGTGTGTGGCCTGACCCCAAAGGCAAGGCAAGGCAAGTGTATTTATATAGCACAATTCAGACCACTCAAAGTGCTTTACAGGGTCACGAAATACATCAAAATGATCATAAATCCTAACCCTAACAGGCCTAGTTTTTAGAACTGTATGTTTCTTAAAGCTGTGGTATATGATTTGGGGAGAAAATAGCAGTTGTGATAGAGATTCGAATCCAAATACCTCAACCGCTCCACTTGCTCTCTTTGGTCCCTCCCCTATGGTCCCTCCCTGACACGCTCTGTCTACACCAACTACGTCTGTGCCAAAGTGAATGGACAGTCCCAACAGCCAATAAGAACAGAGAATCGGAGCCTCGCTCTGATTGGTCAAAGTGTACCGCTCATGTACACTTTGACCAATCAGAAATCATATACCCCAGCTTTAATAAAAAGGACTACGTACGGCCCTGTCTGTCAGTGTTTACAGAGAGAGTTGAGGAACGGGTTAAGTGTTTTAAAACAGCATGACAGAGTGTAGTAATGCATGAAGTACATTTATTTCCCTATGCGTAGTTTCTGGTGGCGGGGAGAGGGAGGGGGGGTGTTTGTTTAAACTGCTGCCTTATGCACACTTTACTCCTTGGAGAGAACACACACGCACACACACACACACACACACACACACGCACGCACGCACGCACGCACACACACACACACACACACACACACACACACACACACACACACACACACACACACACACACACACACACACACACACACACACACACACACACACACACACACACACACACACACACACACACACACACACACACGCTCTCTCAGTGGATTTTTCTCCTCATTAAAATAAAGGACGAATCAATGATTTTCGAAAGCCGTCTATTTATCCAGGAGGGTTGAGATCTGCTGAACAGTCCCTCACTTTGACATTGTAAAGTTGTGAGTGCATTTTTGATTGTGTGTGTGTGTGTGTGTGTGTGTGGGTGTGTGTGTGTGTGTGTGTGTGTGTGTGTGTGTGTGTGTGTGTGTGTGTGTGTGTGTGTGTGTGTGTGTGTGTGTGTGTATTTACTTTTGGAATCTCGCCAGAATAACAAACTTGCAGTGTTTTTTTTTTGTTTTGTTTTTTGCATATTGTGATTTATGTAATGGGTTGAACTTGGACTATATTGTAACATATTAAATTAGCATCAAGGACTCTTTTCTGTTTGACTTTGCGACATTTAAATAGTAAAGCAAATGTGGAATGAAAAATAATTATAGGGTAAGGTAGTAAGATGTCCTAGAGGAAAGAGTGTCCTCCCAGTAACCATGAGGTCTCTGGTTCCTCCTCCCAGTAACCATGAGGTCTCTGGTTCCTCCTCCCAGTAGCCATGAGGTCTCTGGTTCCTCCTCCCAGTAGCCATGAGGTCTCTGGTTCCTCCTCCCAGTAACCATGAGGTCTCTGGTTCCTCCTCCCAGTAGCCATGAGGTCTCTGGTTCCTCCTCCCAGTAACCAGGAGGTCTCTGGTTCCTCCTCCCAGTAACCATGAGGTATCTGGTTCCTCCTCTCAGTAACCATGAGGTCTCTGGTTCCTCCTCCTAGTAACCATGAGGTCTCTGGTTCCTCCTCCCAGTAACCATGAGGTCTCTGGTTCCTCATCCCAGTAAGCATGAGGTCTCTGGTTCCTCCCAGTAACCATGAGGTCTCTGGTTCCTCCCAGTAACCATGAGGTCTCTGGTTCCTCCTCCCAGTAACCATGAGGTCTCTGGTTCCTCCTCCCAGTAACCATGAGGTATCTGGTTCCTCCTCTCAGTAACCATGAAGTCTCTGGTTCCTCCTCCCAGTAACGATGAGGTCTCTGGTTCCTCCCAGTAACCATGAGGTCTCTGGTTCCTCCCAGTAACCATGAGGTCTCTGGTTCCTCCTCCCAGTAACCATGAGGTATCTGGTTCCTCCTCTCAGTAACCATGAAGTCTCTGGTTCCTCCTCCCAGTAACTATGAGGTCTCTGGTTCCTCCTCCCAGTAACGATGAGGTCTCTGGTTGGATCCCCGGCACCGGACAGGAGGGTGTTAGTAGTAAAACTAGTGGTGGCTGCTATTAGATCTACGGTGCCCACGATCTCTACCATTGTGTCCTTGAGCAAGACACTTAACCCCACACTGCTCCAGGGGCGCTGTACTATGGCTGACCCTGCGCTCTGACCCCCTCTGGAGTGTGGGAACTTGAGAGGGGAGATGCGCAAAGACAAATTTCAATGTGCATTGTGTAACTTGACTAATAATAATAATAATAATAATAATAATAACAATAATAATAATAATAATAATAATAATAATAATAATAATAATACTAATAATAATAATAATAATGGATAGGATTTATATAGCGCTTTTATTCACACTCAAAGCGCTTTACAGGGTTCCAGGTTCCATTCATTCACACACAGTCATGCCGGTGTATGATAAAGATAACTTAAAGGAATACTTCACCCGTACGGAACCGGCGTTCTATCATTATAGAATCACTATTATAATATAATGAATGAGGTTTTTCTTCCCTCAGTCTTCCCTCAGTCTTCCCTTGGCCCAGCTGTCCTGTTAATCCTAACCCTTACTGTGATGTCACAAGAAGGAAACTGTAGGGTTAGACAGTGAGACCATAAAACACTCTCTGCCTTTTCTCAGGCTAGTATGATCCGATTTCATTTTTCTTTTCACATTTATACTAAATAGGATCTCCGAGTTCAATACACCTTCATATTCCAACCGGTGAAGTAGGTCTTTAACATATTACCCAGAACAGCCACAGTCTACAGAAAACTTGAAACCAAATGGCAAGTCATTGGCTTTTTAATTTAAGATGTTGCCATTCCGATGTTGTTCCCAATACAATGTAATGGCATCGCTATGGTTATAGTGGATGTATGGTGGTGATGTGTATGCGTTTGGTATCATGACCCATTCATCTGGGAAGTCCTCTACTGACACTGTGTGGTCACATCAGGTAATGCAGCTAAAATGCACACTAATAACACAGACAGACAGACAGACACACACACACACACACACACACACACACACACACACACACGGCATATTAATTAGTTACTTCCATGTTCTGCTAGTGTATTATTCTACTCCACTAACATTCAGAGGAAAATATTACACTCTTTACTCCACTATATTACCTTTCAGACTACCACTCACTAATACACTTTCACACAACGCATCAGAGTTGTTCTTTAACCACTGCACACACATTTCTATTCCATATTTTAAAATGCAACTTAAAGCTGGGGTGGAGGATTTGGGGAGAAAATGGCAGTTGGGATAGAGATTCGAATCCAAATACCTCAACCGCTCCACTTGTTCTCTTTGGTCCCTCCCCTATGGTCCCTCCCTGACACGCTCTACACCAACAACGTCGTGCCAAAGTGAATGGACAGTCCCAACAGCCAATAAGAACAGAGAATGGTATTTATTTTTTATTTTTTGCTTGCCTCTGATTGGTCAAAGTGTACCGCTCATGTTCACTTTGACCAATCAGAAATCATATACCCCAGCTTTAAGCTCAAGTCTGCTGCAGACTGTTTTCATCCTTTACTGTTTTTTTGGAATAACTGCATCTAATTTTTTTTCTCACTTTTCTAATGTGTATTCATACATAGCTTGATGTATTTTAATCTTGATGTATTTCGTGACCATGTGAAGCATTTTGATTGGCCTCAATTGTGCTATATAGGACTAAACGAGGAGAAGCAGCTTTTAATTTTTATGCACCAAATATCTGGAAAAAACTCCCAGAAAACTTGAGGTCTGCTGCAACCCTCAGTTCAATTAAATCGAGTCTGAAGACTTTTCTGTTTCCATTTTAACCTGTACTTTTTATTTTAATTTAAATGTTTTACTTCTTTTCATTCGCTTTTAAATGTCTTATAATGTGTTTTATGTATTTTAATCTTGCCCCTGTAAAGCACTTTGAGTGGCCTTGTGTTTGAATTGTGCTATAGAAATAAACTTGCCTTGCCTATGTGTCTCTGCTGGCACCTAGTGGCCACACACATTACTGCAGTGATTTGCTTTTCTTTCTTTTCAGAAGTAGAGTGTATAGATAGATAGATAGATAGATAGATAGATAGATAGATAGATAGATAGATAGATAGATAGATAGATAGATAGATAGATAGATAGATAGATAGATAGATAGATAGATAGATAGATAGATAGATAGATAGATAGATAGATAGATAGATAGATAGATAGATAGATAGATAGATAGATAGATAGATAGATAGATAGATAGATAGATAGATAGATAGATAGATAGATAGATACACCTAGAGCAGGGGTCACCAACCTTTTTGAACCTGAGGGCTACTTCATGGGTACTGAGTCATACGAAGGGCACCCAGTTTGATACACTCTTCTGAAAACACAAATTTGCTCAGTTTGCCTTTAGTTATATATTATTATTAATGATTAATGATATTCATCTATGTGAAGACACTGATCATGTTAATGATTTCTCACAATAATTAGACTTAAAAAAGGTGGAAACAGATTATTATGCTATATTTAGAACAGGCCTGCGGGCGCCTCAAATGGTCCTTGCGGACCTGGTGCCCGCGGGCACTGTGTTGGTGACCCCTGACCTAGAGGTAAGGTGGCCGACCAGTAACCATGAGGTCGCTGGTTCGATCCCCGGCACCGGACAGGAGGGTGTTAGTTGTAAAGCTAGCAGAGGATGTTATTGTGTCTACGGTGCCCACCATCTCTACCATTGTGTCCTTGAGCAAGACACTTAACCCCAAAACTGCTCCAGGGGCGCTGTACTGCGGCTGACCCTGCGCTCTGACCCCCTCCGAAGTGTGGTAACTTGAGAGGGGATATGAGGAAAGACGAATTTCAATGTGCCTCGTGTACAACTGACAAATAAAGATAACTTAACTTAACACTGGTTTTCTTAATGAATGAAATACAGGATAAATACAAAGGGATCCACCAACATGTTTTATACATGGTGAAATTATGGATGCATCAAATCGAGTATGTTCTAGTTTTTCCATGCAAGTAAATGGACTCCACTTATTTAGCACTTTTTCCTGGTTTTTCTGACAACCAAAGAGCTTTACATTGTTTTGTTCACATTCACCCAATCACACACACACTCATTCACAAATTTCAGAAATATTTAAAAAGTTCCTCATAGCAACTTTAAACAATTAGTAAGAAGTGGCTCATCTCCTGCACACACACACGCACACACACACACACACACACACACACACACACACACACACACACACACACACACACACGCACACACACACAGGCCAGCGTCATCTTGGCCACCTGATTCAAACCCTTCCAGACACGCCCCTGTGCCACGGAGCACAGTGCCCTGACACCGGCTTCCTCATCCCTAAATCACGTCCCAAGAGAGGAGAGGGTTTATGTGCGTGGGCACGGGGCCCACCTGCGTCACACCGTGTGTCAGCATGACGCACACACACACACACACACACAGGGACACACACACAGACACACAAGCACACACACACACACACACACACACAAGCACACGCACACACAGATACACACACACACACACAGGGACACAAGCACGCGCACACACACAAGCACACGCTCACACAAGCACACACAGACACACAAGCGCGTGCACACACAAACACACACAGACACACACACACACACACACACACACACACACACACACACACACACACACACACAGAAGAGGGAGAAAGCTCTGATTTATTCTCTTGAACATAAAACATGAAATCAGTGATAACGAGATCACTTATCACTTGTCAACACAAGAGGGCAGCAGTTCACCACTTTCTCACACGAGCTTTGGTTCAAACTCTGTGTGTGTGTGTGTGTGTGTGTGTGTGTGTGTGTGTGTGTGTGTGTGTGTGTGTGTGTGTGTGTGTGTGTGTGTGTGTGTGTGTGTGTGTGTGTGTGTCTCTCTCTCTCTATCCGTCTGTCTGTGCCTGAGTAGTTGTCCGTCAGAAGAACCGTGAATCTAACTGACAGCCCGGTGCTGAGGGGGGTGTGTGTGTGTGTGTGTGTGTGTGTGTGTGTGTGTGTGTGTGTGTGTGTGTGTGTGTGTGTGTGTGTGTGTTTGGAGTGAATGCTGAATGCGGGAAAGGAAGCAGGTTGAGTCACAGGGGATTTCAATGAAAGAGGTAAATGACAGTAAGTTGTGTAAAATAAGCCTTATCATCTAAGCTGACAAACACTAGCATTGTTCATTCGCTCTCTCACACACACACACACACACACACACACACACACACACACACACACACACACACACACACACACACACACACACACACACACTCTCTCTCTCTCTTTACATAGACTTACATTTATTTCCTGGGGACTTTAACCCAAACATGACTTGCGTAAACCTAATCAGCATTTTACCAATTGGGGACACACAGCTTTTGTCGCCAATTGCACTTAACTGGTCTTAAGTCTAGTTTGTGTCCCTATACACACACACACACACACACACACACACAGTTTGTTAACCAATCAAATTCTTCAAGTAAGATTTCAATTTCTGTTAGCCACACTCTCCCTCCAAACATTACCACACGCCTTCAATGCCTAAACATAAACCATACAAAAGTAGAATCGTGTCTTTGGTGTGCAGTTAGACATCCCTGTGTGTGAATAGAGGTGGATGTCTTTTTGAAAATAATTATATATTTTTTTGTCATTTTCAAGCTTTATTAGATAGTACAGAGTTGAAATGGGGAGACAGAGAGAGAGAGAGAGAGAGGGGGGGGGATGACCTGCAGTAAAGGTCCACGGGTCGGATTCGAACCCGCGACCACTGCAACGAAAGGCCGGAGCCGGTATGGTACGTGCTCTATCCACTACACAACCGGAGCACACCCCCCCACCAAGCTAAATCATTTCTTACGGAAACCAAATAACCTTGGGTGGTAAAATCTCATCAGTGCCTCATGGCCATTGGGTTGCAGTTACACATCGATATATCACCACAACAGTAATGAATTGTCGGTTCTCACATTACCGTTTCTGAGACAGACATAGGAGAAGAGCAGAGAGGAGACACAGTATGTTTGGACAAAATAGGGACATTTTAAAGGTGCAGTGTGTAATATGACATCATCAAGAAAGTTCTAGAATGCAACGCTCCCTGGGTAACCCCACCCCTATTGAATAATAACAGAAGCTACAGTGGCCTTCAAGGACAAGAAAAATTCAAAATTTTAAACAATGCACCTGATGACATTCCAACTATGACACTTTCAAGATGGCGGCACTAGGCCTTGGTCCAAAATATGCAGAAATATGGACATATATGAGACCCTTTCTAAGGGAAAAAATAATAATTAAAAAAAAAAAATTCAGCTATTATGCACTAAATTAAATGTACTTATGGATATTATAATTACTTTCTATAAAATCTGCTAGGAAATAAAACCCAAAATTCTACACACTGCAGGTTTAAAAAGGAACCAGGGAAGGGTGTTAAAGCTACAGTGTGTATCTTCTGTCCCTCCCCCCCTTTGAGAAATTCCTTGAGTAATAAAGAGAACACCGTCGGTTTATCTTGTAAGGCATTGGGATACCTTCTGCTGTACGTCCAGGTTTTTTTCTTTGCAGTAGAATCAACAACTGAAACATTTCTTGGGCTCTTCCTGGGATTTTTTTTCTGAGCTCCTGCACCAGTGTCAGTGGGGGAGCGGGGGGGGGGAGACACCAGTTTGTAAACGCTGCCATACTGAGAAATTCAGAGAGAGTTTTGTGGAGCTGATAGGCTTCATCAACTTTGTGTCAACTCGTTTGGCGATGGCTTGAATGTCACCGACATTACGGTAATTTAAATGACAGAGTTACGCACTATAGCTTTAAGGGATAAAGGAGCAAAAGAAAAGATGGATAGAGAGAGAGAGAGAGAGAGAGATAGAAAGATAGAGATAGAGATAGAGATAGAGATAGAGATAGAGAGAGATAGAGATAGAGATAGAGATAGAGATAGAGATAGAGATAGAGATAGAGATAGAGATAGAGATAGAGATAGAGATAGAGATAGAGATAGATAGATAGATAGATAGATAGATAGATAGATAGATAGATAGATAGATAGATAGATAGATAGATAGATAGATAGATAGATAGATAGATAGATGGATGGATGGATGGATGGATGGACGGATGGATAGAAATAGCAGTAAAGGAGGGAGCAGAGAGAGAGAGAGATTGGTTGGAGTGGTACGCAGAGTTAGAAATATTAAAATGAATGATGTGCACTCTCTCAAGTCAGAAGTGCAGCTGGCAGCAAAGTGCCGTCGCCGAGCCAGCGAAACCAACTGACTGATGCCCACACTAATACAGGCCAACGGACAGACAGGTACTCATGCAGACAGACAGACAGACAGGCATTCATACAGACAGACAGATAG
>NC_137235.1:2986815-2996815 GCF_949987685.1 Ammodytes marinus | reverse complement strand
CAAGTGTGTATTGCCTATAGTCAAGCATGGTGGTTGGAGTGTCATGGTCTGGGGCTGCATGAGTGCTGCCAGCACTGGGGATCTACAGTTCATTGAATACCAACATGTACTGTGCCATACTGAAGCAGAACATGATCCCCTCCCTTCGTAAACTGGGCCGCAGGGCAGTATTGCAACATGATAACGACCCCAAACACACCTCCGAACGACCACTGGCTTGCTAAAGAAGCTGAGGGTAAAGGTTATGGACTGGCCAAGCATGTCTCCAGACCTAAACCCTATTGAGCATCTTTGGGGCTTCTTAAAACAGGAGATGGAGGAGCGCAAGGTCTCCAGTATCCACCAGCTCCGTGATGTTGTCATGAATGAGGGGAAGAGGATTCCAGTGGCAACCTGTGAAGCTCTGGTGAACTCCATGCCCATGAGGGTTAAGGTAGTGCTGGAAAATAATGGTGGCCACACAAAATATTGACACTTTGGGCCCAATTTGGACATTTTAACTCAGGGGTGTACTCACTTTTGTAACCGGCAGTTTAGACATTAATGGCTCTGTGTCGAGTTATTTTGAGGGGACAGTAAATTTACACTGTTATATAAGCTGTACACACGCTACTTTACATTGTATCAAAGTGTCATTTATTCAGTGTTGTCCCATGAAAAGATATAATGAAATATTTGAGGAAATGTGAGGGGTGTACTCACTTTTGTGAGATACTGTATATAGCTATATATGTATATACACATATATACACATATATATATATATATATATACATATATATATATACACATACTTTTTTTTTAAGAATCTGCAGTCCAATACACAGTCAATTTTTATCTAATCATCAAATGTTTATTTAAATTTAACCCACTGATTATTTAATGTTTAATACATTTTTATTAATTTATTAAACATTCAATATGGAGCTGTGGAAAAGGGGTCGGATTAAATAAGCTTTGCACTTCTCCCTACTCCTTCTCAGGCATATCAATTTAATAACAATGACATTTGTTTTCTTTTTTTGTGAAATAATGTGATTTTCATTTTATTTTTATTTTTTTTGTATTTTTCACCTGCCTGCTGTAAATCGTTGGGTCTGAGTTGGCGGGGATTCAGACCAGAGCATTAACAATAACTATATTAAAATTATATTCTTTTCACTGATGGTCTGGTTTGCTGTTACAGGTCATGTGTGTTCATCAGAGTGAAACATTTGATTGTTTCATAAACATGTAAAAGTTCCTTATCGGCTCTTTAATCTGCCAATATGTGCTTATGCTATTTGTTTGATAATTTTTAACTGAACATATTGAATCCACTTCTTACCAATAAATAAATAAAGAATTGTGCCACAGACAGCAGAGATTGCAGAGGCTCAATAAACAGCTCTGGAAAAAATTTAGAGACACACCACTCCAAATGTCCAGTGTCTCTTGTTTTACTCTTTATAGGCATGTGTTTGAGTAGAATGAACATTTTGGTTTTATAATATAAACTACTGACAACATTCCTACCAAATTCCCCACAAAAAATATTGCCATTAAGAGCCTTTCCATTAAGTAACGTAGAGATGAAGATTTAAGAAAGATCCAGACTGGTCTCTTCATTTTTTCCCGGGCTTCTCTCCATCACAACAAGAAGTGAT
This sequence comes from Ammodytes marinus, assembly GCF_949987685.1. Taxonomy (NCBI): domain Eukaryota; kingdom Metazoa; phylum Chordata; class Actinopteri; order Uranoscopiformes; family Ammodytidae; genus Ammodytes; species Ammodytes marinus. Next base: position 2,995,169 of record NC_137235.1, on the reverse strand, counting down.
AAATGTCAGGGGAGATATGAGCCACTGCAGCTATCGGTTCTGATGCAGTGTGTGTGTGTGTGTGTGTGTGTGTGTGTGTGTGTGTGTGTGTGTGTGTGTGTGTGTGTGTGTGTGTGTGTGTGTCATCAAACAGTCGGCATGGACAGACCATGGGGGGGGGGCATAAACAGAGTGGGTGGGAGAGGGAGACACACACACAGTCACAGACAGTAACACACAAGCACACACACAGTAACACACACACACAGACACAGATAAACACCAACACACACACACACACACACACACAGAGGGCCAAAAGGGTTATAAACTAAAATGTATCTAAGCCATCGGCAATCTCTCAGAGCATGGATCTAGTGCGTGAAAGGGCAAGTGGGGTTTAAACCTGTCACGTCTAATAAAAGTCCTCTTCCCCACACGCCCCCCAAGGCCTAACACACACACACACACACACACACACACACACACACACACACACAAACACACACGAAACACCTGGTCTGGCCTGCAACTGGGTCAACAGCTGTCTGCCAGCCAGGCTCTCTGCTTGGCTCTGTCAAGAAAACATGGCAATTCATACCCTGAGTCTCTTTACCTATTAAAGGTGCTACGAGGAACTTTTAAATATTTCTGAAACAGTCTAATCTTTCCTCTGATGATCATGAATGACATGTAAGAGCAGTGCAAATAATGCTGTTTTTATGATAGTTTTTCTTAATGCCTTTGTCATGGGTATATACTATACGCTCACCCAGGAACAACAGCTGGCGTAATAAAAACACTACCGCAGAGCACCTTTAACTAACTTACAAGGAAAATTAGGCACAGAAAGAAATTATGAGGAATTATGCACTTTGAAGAAAAAAAATAATCAAAATGTTGGAAATAAATTTGAAGTTGAGTTTTTGTGAATGAAGTGGAAATGTGTAGTAATACAGTTGACATTTCAAGACTTCTGTAAAGTTAGAAAGATGGTGACAGATACAAACGTCTGGGATCAATGAATCACAATCCAGTGGTACAGTAACATACACACACAGCCTAGACACCGTAAACTGGCATGTTTCTATAGCTACGGCGGGCCCCCTTTGTTTACATGCCCGTTTACAGAGCCTAGGCTGTGAATTAAACCTGCAGTGTGTAGAATTTTGGGTTTTATTTCCTAGCAGATTTTGTAGAAAGTAATTATAATATCCATAAGTACATTCAATTTAGTGCATAATAGCTGAAAAAAATGTTTAGAATTATTTATTTTTCCCTTAGAAAGGGTCTCATATATGTCCATATTTCTGCATATTTTGGACCAAGGCCTAGTGCTGCCATCTTGAAAGTGTCATAGTTGGAATGTCATCAGGTGGATTGTTTAAAATTTAGAATTGTTCTTGTCCTTGAAGGCCACTGTAGCTTCTGTTATTATTCGAAAGGGTTGGGGTTACCCAGGGAGTGTTGCATTCTAGAACTTTGTAGAACTTTTTTGATGATGTCATATTACACACTGCACCTTTAACACCAGATGTGTTATCTTCAGTTCACACACAGTACGGACAGTACGCGGACTGTGACGAGATATTCACTGATTTTGACAAGAAGGGATTTTGACAACGAGCTTTCTCCAGAATCACTGACTACACCTTTAATTGTTTAAAATTGCCTAAAGACCTCTCCCTCTCCGTTTAAACTGGCATTGACATAAGTCTATACAGAATGCAATTATCAAAAAACGCAAATCCAGCGAGTATTGTTAAAGAAAACCTCCTCTTGCCTAAGCTGTCTGTCAGAGACGCACGATCAATAAAAGACAGAAGGACATTGATTTTCTAAGTTGTTTGAATCACTTTTGCACTAAAAGCTTTAACACTATTTAGACACGATGGATCGATGTCGTAATGAATCGTACGGCGTGCAGTGCTGGAGCCAAATTACCTTCAGTTAGAAAAGTTTAGACTTGTATCCTCTTTTCTGGGAGTGTGAGTGATATGAAGAAACAAGGAACACAAGCTAAGAAAAATGCCTTCTGTTGAGGTAAACTCATTAAAGTAAATGTCAAGTTTCACATACTCTTTCTTTTTACTACACTACAGTACATACTAAAGTACAGAAGATGTTTAGGGCCACAGACAGGTAGAGAAAGCAAATCAGATAAGGAAGATTCTTTTTTCATTATGTCGAGAAATGTCAAGAATAAAGACAAATACTCCAAAATGCTCTTGGAGTTGGTGGGGGCATATATGTTTTTTCAGCATACTACAATTGACGTGCACATGTATTGGGACATCCTAAATCTTTTTCTGGCATACTTAATAGTAGGGAAGTATGGGGATTGGGACGCAGGGCATGTATTTTCAGCTATAAGGCGAAACAGGGGACCTTGTTAGGACAGTTAGATCCCTGATGCGATTACTGTAATTAGTGCTGAACAATAGTAATTATGTCTTAGTGCGCCCCCTCTGTCTCTAGGTAACCTGTGCTCAGCCCCTGTGATAGGAAGGGAAGAGCTAAGCTGAAGACCTTGTATTGTATTTTTGATGTGTGGAGGTGTGGAGGGTAATTATGATTGAATGTCTCTGTTGGAAACTGGAGGAGGGAGAGAGAGAGACAGGTAGAGGGATGGAGGGAGGGAGGGAGGGAGGGAGAGAGGGATGGACATGTATATATATATAGAGAGAGAGAGATGGTGGTCTGGAATAAGTTGAATAGCTGATGTTCCAACTATTAAAATCACAGGTACACATTGTTTTCAGATACAGTTGACCACTTTAACTGCCATTTCAAGCTCCCGAAATCCATGTTTATATATATATATATATATATATATATATATATATATATATATATATATATATATATATATATATATATATATATTCCCATTGGAGAAAATGACATCATGTAATACGAAAGAGGACACTTAATTGAATAAATAAACCAATAATGATCACCCAGCTGTTCTGTGGCTCGACTCACCATTGCAGCCTCCTTGTTAAAGATTATTTTTTGGCATTTTCAAGCTTTATTTGATAGTACAGAGTTGAAATGGGGAGAAAGAGAGAGAGAGAGAGAGAGAGAGAGAGAGAGAGAGAGAGAGGGGATGACCTGCAGTAAAGGTTCACGGGTCGGATTTGAACCCGCGACCACTGCAATGAAGGCCGGAGCCAATATGGTACACGCTCTATCCACTACGCCACCGGAGCGCCCCAATTGCAGCCTCTTTACGGGAATTGTTTAGTTCATCCCAAACCAACTGACGCTCAAACAACAGCTTGAGGACAGGACCATTAAACCGACCGTTAAATATTTATTCTGGATTTTTCTACCATTTTTGGCGCAGCGTCGCATTAACTTTCTTTGACTATTGCGTCAGGGTTAGAATGAGGTCTCTCTAGCCTTGGGGTTGTAAAAGGAACTGTAGATTGGTGCCAGGTTTCTGTCAGGAACATAATAATCAGCGCACATTTTGTATAAACAGCGTAAAGTCATAGGCCGTGTCTGAACTGCCATTCTAGCGTCCTACATCCTACATACTCATGCATACTCTCTACTCAAAGATCGATTGTGTATGCGAGCTGCGTCTAAACGTTCTCAGTTGAAGTATACTCAAGCAATGAAGAATTTCTTCTTCTTCTTATAAGATTCAGGCAGTTTAGACACTGTTAAGCTTATAACCGCCCTCTACAGGTTAGATATTGAACTAGACTTTTACAGTCCTGTGTTCATCATCTGTGTTTTAGATCTCTTGTTTTATAATAATGATGTTTTGAGGCGGAGGATCCCTCCGACGCTCTCTGTCCGGCTCATCAGCACTCAGCTGTCTGTGAGTTGAGCTGGACGAGCCGCGGTGTGTGGAACAGCGATCTGTTCTAATCTCTCTCCACTATCAGACTCACAACACTCATTTCACTTAGTGACTCTAATGTTGTTAGGTATTTATCTTCATCTCTTATCTATTGTAAGAGTTTATGAATGACTGCACGTACAGTTGTCAGATCGCGGAACCCCAAACAATGTTGTTGCCTAGCAACTTGCTCGAAAATATTTCATTTTCCTGGGCGGGTAGAATTGACCCAGTGCATTGTGGGGCGGTTGAGTAGGAAAAGTATACAATCGATTCATACCCAAAATCTTCCCGGAAGTTAGTACTCATCCGGGAATTTCTCACATACCCAAACTCGCATACCCAACCGTCACATACTCAAATTGAAGTCAAAATGAGTATGAGTAGGACGTTAGTATGGCAGTTCAGACACGGCCTATAGGTTGCGTTCCGAATCGCATACTTTCTACTATATAGTATGGTAGAAAAAAGATTTAGGATGTCCCGATTCTTGTGGCCAGATTTAGGATGGTTAGAAGTACCCGGATGTCCTACTTCATGCGGCCAAGATTGTTAGTGTTGAAAAGTGCATCCTATTTGGGCGATTCTGACCCACAATCCAGTGCGCACGTGAAGTAACGTAACATCGACGAAGCCTCCATATGAAAACAAATGGGGATGCGACGGATATAAAAGCAAGAGGCAAGATCAAGGCACAATGTTATGATGAAATAAGAGAGAAAAGTATGTCCCAATAGTATGCCTACTGCATCCTAACTAGATTCTTTTTATCGTCGGATGTAGTATGTAGAATAGAAAAAAGAAAGAGTATGCGATTCGGAACGCAACCAAACTTTTCTGCTTTTTATACTTTGAGCGTCTTGTCTGAAAAACATATTGTATGTATGTGCTCTGTAACGTTCTGTAGAAAATGAAGGAAAAGCAAAACATTGCAAATGTGTCGGGAATCGTTTTGCAATAAAATTGTTGATGGTGATTCGGAATCAATACAAATTAATTAACGGTACAAATTAAAATCTCTACGGGTTACTGCCTCTGTGAAATACCCAGAGATCCTTTCTTTCAGTAAAGTCGCTGGTAAACTAATCATAGACGTCGATTACGGGGGGGATGGGGGGTACATGTACCCCCCACTTTTCGTCAAGACTCATTTTGTCCCCCCCACTTTTTAAGCCGGACATGGAGTGCGTCCAGCCGTATTAAAACACAGCGTCAAGGTCTCTCTCTCTCTCTCTCTCTCTCTCTCTCTCACACACACACACACACACACACACTAGTTTGCACACCAGAGAAAACATGCTACGAAGTCTCCGCTAGTTTGCACACCAGAGAAGACTGATGCATTTCAATCAGCAGCAGAGAGACAACGGCGAGTTGCTTTATAAGTGTCCCGTTGTGAAGTGTAAACTGTAGGGATTACCATCCTCTATGCCCACTAATGACTGTTAATGTAGCGGACACTAACAGCAGCTTGTGTCGCGGCACATGGATACTGACGATGTTGTTTACAGTGACGTGCGGTCAGGGTACTGCCTACACTGGCGCCCTGTGCAAAAAAAATAAATAAAATAAAATATAAACTTATATTTGTATTATTACTGTTACTGTTAATTATTTCGATCTTTACATGTAATCCGCGATTACTTTAAAAAAGTGTAGACGTTTTGATTCGAAACGTGGCAGTTAGAAAGTTACGCCAAAAAAATATTGTGCCTTTGCTGTTTCCCATTCATTGTGTACGGCAAAGAATCAGTGCCTTTGCGCCTATTCATTGTGGACGGCAAGAAAAAAAAAAGTTTTCGTGCATGCGCACTTGATTCTGTATTATTTAACATGTACGCAAATAAGCATAATTCTTTGTGCCTTTTTTACGTAAATGGTATGCCACATAAGCCTTTACATTACATATCATTCATGGACCAATTAAAATCGAGATATTACTAGACATTTACGCAGCTTAGGCCAACGTCATTACGTTGGCTATGCTCATTCACGTCGCATTACCCCCGCGGATTTTTAAGTCAACATTGCAGCTGCCGTGCCCGCAGATATTTCAGACTGGAGGAATTTTAACAAATTGGATTATAATTTAAAAAGGAACAGAATGAATAGCAAGAGAAAGGCCTGCGCCAGCCTTGGACGGTGTACAGCAGCAACAGGGACAAACAATGTTCGAGCATTTCAAACGGACAGGTAGCCTACATGAACGGAAGGATGCTAGCTAGCTGTGCTGTCAGTCAGACTGTCACTGGATTACTATCGTCTTGCTTATTTCTACAGCCAGGGAGTCAGATTGGTGAGTCAGAAACTTTTTTGGGGTTTATTTAATAATAAAGTTGGATGAATTGATACCTAGTGCAATCCATTCTGCATTTTATATTCAATTGAGCAGTTGTGTTTTCATTGTTACTGACGGACAAACCTAAGCTCTGCAATGTGGATAAATGGTTACATTCTGATGCTGGACAGGTCCATGGGGCATATGCTACTGGTACTTTATCTATTAAGATAAAGTTTATGGAGTGGAGTTGCCATCAGTTATGCTGTAGTCCTACGTAATGATGAATGCTGTCTTTTATTTTTAAGTTGAATAGAAGTAGTACCGGTAGTTTGAATCGGCGAAGGTTTGACTTGTTGCCTTACGTTTTTTCGGCCCTCGGTGTGAGGGACGGGTCCGTTAAGTCGATGGATGCGATGTTTAATCATTTAGACCAAACTACAGTAGGCTACGGGGAAACCTGAAGTCACCGTCGTGACATTTCATATACGTCCCGAGAGAGAGAGAGAGAGAGAGAGAGAGAGAGAGAGAGAGAGAGAGGCCGTGCGTGCCTGTTTGTTGTTTATTGTTTTTGATTTAACAATATATAGGTTTAGAGAAATCTGGCTTTCAGAACTCAGTGCCTACCCACTCACTGACCTCACCGCACGTCACTGGTTGTTTATCAAGAAGTAATTGAAGCTGATCATGGCTATGCTACTAGCTAGGTTGCCATGGAGACCGAGGCGGAGTAATATTGTTGTGCGACAGTCCAGCCGTGCTTCGGCTCGATTTGAGCACGGTCAAAATGCCTTCGACCAATCAGATTGCTCAGTCGGAACTACCTTTCCAAGCTCCCTTTGTTTACGTCATGTTTGGTTGGGCTACGGGGAGCAGCTAGTGGCTCATATGTCCGCTGCTTTTTGAAAATGCTTTTTTCATCAAATGTGTCAGACATCAGTGTTTTGTATATATTGTATTCATTAGTGAGCGGGTATGCCGTCTTTCAGAACCGTTCATTACCTGCACTAAAGAGAAAAAAAGATGTTTCCTCATTGTCCCCCCCACTTTTGAAAATGCACTCCAGAATGCCTGTTTGTCCCCCCCACTTGTTTAGCCAAATCGACGTCCATGAAACTAATGCTTGTGATATAAGATGTCTAACTTTCACACATATTAGAGCTTAATCATTGATGTATCGTGGTGTTGTTGTGGATCACTTGGCTGTAAAATGTATTTTTTTTTGGAAATTGTAATGGGTTTTTTTGTTGAGGTTATACTGTTATGGAGAAAAAAAAATGAAGAGACCACTCCACATGATAAGTATCTCTGGTTTTTTCCCATTAATGGGTTATGTGTTTGAGTCAAATGGATATGTGTTTGTTTAAATACTGACAACATTTCTAGCAAATGCCAAATGTCATGTAGAGCATTTCCATTAACTAATGCAGAGCTGTTGTTTTCATGAGAGAGAAATTGAGATTTTAATTGGTGTCAAATTTTTCGACAGATGTATTTGCTTGACATTTAGCACTGAGAGAAAGGGAACATATAGTATCTAATATAGTACCAACAAAACCCCACATACCACTAAGAATATCATACAGCCATGCTTTTCTATCCATTCATTTTGCAATCAAAACATGTTAGTTTTGTTTTCCTTCATTTTTTCAACAGCACAGAGAGAAAGGTAACCTCCAAAATAACAATACACCAAACTAACTATAGAATCAAGAACACATATCATAAAACCATGCATCTCCTCCCATTCATGACTATATCATAAAAGGAGAAGTAAGTGATGTGAATCGTACTCGCTCCCACACATATATAATAAAACATTGCATCTACTCCCATTCATAACTGTACAATTGCAAATACATCTGTAAAAACCAAAGTGTACTCACTTCAGAATATAACAAACAAAACTAATCATAGCATCAAACAATGCCCCATTCTACTGATAACCCCACATACTTCTAAGAATATCATAAAACCATGCATCCCCTCCCATTCATAACTGTAACTTTAAAGGAATACTTCACCCATACGGAACCGGCGTTCTATCATTATAAAATCACTATAATAGTATAATGAATTAGGTTTTTCTCCCCTCAGTCTTCCCTCAGTCTTCCCTTGGCCCAGCTGTCCTGTTAATCCTAACCCTACATTTTACCATGCGTGATGTCACACACGGGAAAATGTAGGGTTAGAAAGTGAGACCATAAAACACTCTTTCTGCCTTTTCTCAGACTAGGATGAACT
>NC_137235.1:2944315-2971815 GCF_949987685.1 Ammodytes marinus | reverse complement strand
GACAGCTGTATGTGAGCCACAGCAGGTGGGTATACAGTAAGTTTAGGTTATGGCATTTGTGTAAGAAAAATAATGTTAGAGTCATGTCTGTAGTGATGTCCCAGGTGAGAAGTTGAAGGGGTAAAATGTTCTGAGCTTAAATGAAGCGCGGGAGTGTTTTTACTTGGACCAATGAACTGTGAAAGTAGCAGAGCACATTACAGGCTGACTGTGTTAACCAAACCTGCTGACTTCAAATACAAAGGGAGAGGTGCTGAGAACATGTAATGATTTCATTTGTACAGAAGGTCTGGAAGTGCTGTAATTGGCAAACGTTCACTCACTTGGAGGCAGGTGTCTGTTGAAGTTTAAAACTATTGGATCTGCCCAGTGACACTCTGGATTAGCCAACCAATCGCATAACGTTTGGACTGCTTCTGACGGTGCGTTCCAGTTGTACAGGGAACTCGAAAATTTCCGACGTCACTACATATTGTAGATCTACCGGTACCTGGCAACGGTAACGTGCTAGAGCCTAACGTTTAGTTATTTGGATGAGAAAGGTTGTCGGCGTCCATACTTTCGCGAGCAGATGCACTGGAACACAGACAGGTCGGAACTCGGAACTAACAAGTCGGAAATTTCCGAGTTAAGGAACGCAGCATTCAACTGAAACTGGAGCGCGACTTCGACGTCTTCGTTCTCAGCCACTCGCTCTGTTCGCTGATTGGACACTCAGAAATTTGTTCGAGCAAAATCCCACTAATACGCCCCATCCCCAGACTGACTACTGAAGGGGAAAATGAAATTTGGGCGGAAGTAGGTGGGCGGGCAGAGCCAGGCTAGAGTGGCACTGGGCATATCCAATAGTTTTAAACTTCAACAGACACACCGCCTTCAAGTGAGTTAACGTTTGTCAATTGAGCGATTCCAGACCTTCTGTACAAATGAAATGAAGTACGATGGTCTGGTATAGGACCAGGCTAAAACCTGTCCCCCAATGACGTGTCCATTTTTAGACCAAATGCGTCAACATGTTTTTAGGAAGATCACCCCACCACCACACCAACCACCATTCTGCCTAACAAAAAAACCAAAGCATCCAATCCATTCCAATTAGCAAATGGAGAACAAGTGATTTTGGGCTTTGGGGGGGTGGGGGGGGGGGGGGACGTAATTAAATTGTAACCCGGCTGAGTGAGTCACCGCCACACCGCCGCCCCGGAACATGAATAAAATCAGCTGGCGACCCGCGCAGGTTCTATTATTCTAAGAGAAGAGGGAGGAAAATTATGGGGCGTCAGGAGCGACAGAGATGCTGCGAGAAGCTAATAAATCTGAGGAACTGATTGATGGACACGGACACACACTCTCGCTCATACACACTCTCGCACACACACACACACACAGAGGGACTCTCTCGCACACACACACACACACACACACACACTCTCACACACACAAACACAGGGACTCGCATGCACACAAACAGACTCTCTCGCACACACACAAACACACACACACGGACTCTCTCGCACACACACAAACACACACACAGACTCTCTGGCTCACAAACAGACACACAGACTCACACACACACACACACACAAACACACACACACACACACACACACACACACACGGACTCTCTCTCTCACACACACACACACGGACTCTCTCTCTCACACACAAAGACACACTCTCTCTCTCTCTCTCTCACACACACACACACACACATACAGGTATATGGACTCTCTCTCTCTCTCACACACACACACACACAGGTTGTGTTTTCATCACTTCCGAGGACATTACATAGACTTACATTCATTTCCTGGAGACTTGTCCTATTCATAACCACTACCTGCCTAACCCTAACCCTTCGTCTACCCTCACTCTAAAGCAAGTAAGTCTTCATCCTAAAATGTCATTATCACATTATGGGGAATTCCATATTGTCCCCAAAAGGAAGATACGTCCCCACAGTATCACTGTGTAAACAGAAAAATGTCCCCACAACATCAGTAATACCAGCTCTCTCTCACACACACACACACACACACACACACACACACACACACACACACACACACACACACACACACACACACACACACACACACACACACACACACACACACACACACACACACACACACACACACACACACACACAGATAAAATGCATCTGGTGGCAGAGGGTCTCTTCTTACCATTATACAAACACACGGCTGCTGTCTGCATCAGTGACCTGTCTGAACCTTGCTCTCTCGCCCACACACACACAAACGCACACACACACACACACACACACACACACACACACACACACACACACACACACACACACACACACACACACACACACACACACACACACACACACACACACACACAGCACAGCACAGCACAGCACGGCACAGCATTTATTTTGGTTTCACCCAAGGGTGCCGCAACAATCACTCTGACTCATTCACTCTCTCTCTCTCTTTCGGCTTTCAGCATAAAAAGCTTCGGGACGGACTCAGGGTCTGTTGTTTACTCCTCAGAGCCCGGGACAGCCATGACAACCAACACTAGCTTTACGTCACGCTTTTGAGTGGGTAGACCTCTCACTGTAGGCTATATACCAACATGCAGATAAGGCAAGGCAAGGCTAGTTTATTTCTATAGCACAATTCAGACACAAGGCCATTCAAAGTGCTTTACAGGGGGCAAGATAAAAATACATCAAGTATGGAAAACACATTAAAAAAAGCGAATGAGAAATAAAACATTTAAATAAAACATTTAAACCTGCAGTGTGTAGAATTTTGGGTTTTATTTCCTAGCAGATTTTGTAGAAAATAATTATAATATCCATAAGTACGTTTAATTAAGTGCATAATAGCTGTTTTTTTTTTTAGAATTATTATTTTTTCCCTTAGAAAGGGTCTCATATGTCCATATTTCTCCATACTTTGGACCAAGGCCTTGTCACCACCATTTTGGAAGTGTCATAGTTGGAATGTCATCAGGTGCATTGTTTAAAATGTAGAATTGTTCTTGTCCTTGAAGGCCACTGTATCTTCAGTTATTATTCGAAAGGGGTGGGGTTACCCAGTAGGTGAGTCAATCTAGGGAAAAAAAGGGCTTAACCCCAAAAAAATTGATACAAAAGGTTTTTCAATGGATTCCAGTAGTATTTGGTGTGCTGAATAACATACTAAAAGTCTACCAAAATCTACCCCCCAGAAAGCCCTCATTTCCAAGATGGCGGCCGAAATGGCGGCGGGTAGCTTGAAATGGCTATATCTCAAATTGAAAAAATGTTGCAAAGGAATTCTCAACTGATTTTGGTACCTCTGGACATGCTTACAAACATACTAAAAATCTAGGAAAATACACCTTCCGGAAAGGCTTCATTTTCAAGATGGCGTCCAAAATGGTGGCTGGCCAAGCTTAAAATGGCTATATATCTCAATAGAAAAATATTATTCAAATGATTTTTCACTTGATTCTGGTACCTGCAAATATGCTTATGACCATACTAACAATCTAGGAAAATATACCTCCCAGAAAGGCTTCATTTTCATAATGGTGTCCAAAATGGCGGCCGGGAGCGTAGAATGGCTATATCTCAAATGGAAAATGTTACAAAAGAATGTTTCAACTGATTCTGGTACCTCTATACATTAAGAAAGTGCGACAAATCTAGGTAAATATAACTGCTAGAAAGGCGTCATTTTCAAAATGACTGCCTGATGGTATAGGGGAGGGCTGGGCGATTAATTGAAATTCAATTTCGATTACGATTTTGGCGTCCCTCGATCATGAAAACAAGATAATCGTAATAAATTGATTATTGTGTCGCACGCCGTGTCTTGTGTGGTAAATGCAGCGAACCCTTCTGTGCCCCCACCCAAACACTTTCGCTTTCAGCGATTGCAATGCAATGGTTTATTCAGCATAAAGTTAAAGTACTCGCCCAAGACTGATGTTAAATCGAAACACAAAAGCCTTGCGTGAGCGAAATAGCGAGTTGCCAGTTGAAACTCCGTGACGGTGGGTAACGGTGTCATTCACAGTGACACCTCGCCAGTGTGAGCCGCCGCACAGAAAAGCCCTGTGGCTTTACGGCTAAAATGAACCGGGGATATCCTGCCTGTTAACGTTGTTGATGTGGAAGGCTTCAGCTCAGATCTTGTCATCGAGACGACATTGATGAGGTCATTGAAGACGCATGGAAGTGGAATGACTGACAATCAGAGAGCCCTTTGGACCATGTCAAAGTGCATAACATCACAGTACAACACCGCAATGCAGGAGTTCACAAACCAGACATACACAACATCAGAACAGCACAAGGACTCAACAGAGGCAAGGATGAAAAGGGATGCTGCTGACCTGGAGAAGATCACTTCAAAACTTGCTATATGGTCACCTTTCTCTCCAGACTCTTCTTTAAGGAATGTTGTTACAGGTGTTGTTGCTGAGGACGGAGTGAACGTGCATGATTATGACTCTGTTGGACGCAATATCATGCACAAAATGATTGGACAGCCTGCATTCACGTTCTCATTTAGTAGAAAGGATAAAGCCATAACCCTTGGACAAAAATCGTCTATCAAGGTTGCTCCTGATCGAACAATTGATTTTGCACTTCTTTTTCAACGTTTCCTGATTGTCTCCCAAACTGGAGAGCTATCATTGGAGGAGGTTATGCGTTACGAACTCAGTCCTTTCCCTCCTGCCCTCTTTGAAGCTGGAAACATCTTCCGCAAGGCTGATAAACCACAACTTGCGCACGCAATCTGTGATCATGCAAGTGATGCAATCCTAGATTCTGTACCAGAAACAGATCATTATGTTCTTGATGGAGGTTCACTCCTTCACTGAATACCATGGAAGCACGGACAAAGCTATAGTAAAATTGTGCAGTCATATGCAGACTTCACCATCCAACATTATGGCTCAGCTACAACCATTGTGTTCGATGGCTATGGGGATGGGCCATCCATTAAAGACAACACACATCAAAGAAGAGGAAACAATATTCATCCCATTGTCAACTTCACTGCTGAGACAGAGTTCTCAGGTAAGAAGGAGGAGTTCATGTCAAGAGATCTGAATAAACAAAGGCTGATCCAAATGATAAGCGATGAACTGAAAGAAAGGGGTTGCACTGTGGTCAATTCAATTGGAGATGCTGATGTAGACATCGTAAGGGCCGCAGTGGAATCATCTCTTCTTCACACCACTACGCTGATTGGAGAAGATACAGATCTCCTTGTCTTACTACTTCACTATGCACAGAGAGATAGTAAGGGCGTATATTTCAGATCAGACAAGTCAAAAGCTGATGGCAGTTTTAAAGTGTATGCCGTAAACCATTTAAAAGAAGTACTTGGACATGATGTGTGTTCTCAGTTGATGTTCATCCATGCTCTCACTGGCTGTGACACAACTTCTCGGATCTTCGGGGTTTGCAAAAAGACTGCTTTCCAGAAGCTTGTAAAAGGGGATCCCGTCCTTCGATCTTGTGCCAATGCATTCATTGTCCCAAACCAGACCACAGAGGTGATTGATGACCTTGGGTGCCAAGTAATGGCTGTCCTCTTTGGTGGAAAGTGCACAGATTCCCTTGCAGCAATGCGATATAACATTTTCAGCAAGAAGGTTGTCTCAGCTTCATCAACTGTAACGCCTGAACGTCTGCCACCAACTGAATCGTAGAGCGTACTACCAGGTCATGGTCTGGATGGGAACAGAAGATGGTATGGATGCCCTGAACTGGGGGTGGAGCCTGCAGGACAATAGATTTGTCCCACTCATGTCAACAACGAATGTTGCTCCAGACAGTCTCTTGAAGGTCATTCATTGTAACTGTACCACTGCCTGCAAGACACTCCGCTGTTCTTGCAGAAAATATGGACTACCTTGTACTACTGTCTGTGGACCATGTCAACTTAAGGAATGTGACAATCCACTTAACAAGTTTCTTCCAGAGGAGCCCGAAGATGATGATGAATAAAGACCACAATAAGTGTGGCATTTATGTTATTCAACAACAACACCACCTTTCTAGTTTGAATAGTAACCAATTTGAACCATTTAACCAATGTAAGCTTACAGGCAGTCATTTTGAAAATGATGCCTTTCTAGCAGTTATATTTACCTAGATTTGTCGCACTTTATTAATGTATAGAGGTACCAGAATCAGTTGACATTCTTTTGTAACATTTTCCATTTGAGATATAGCCATTCTACGCTCCCGGCCGCCATTTTGGACGCCATTATGAAAATGAAGCCTTTCTGGGAGGTATATTTTCCTAGATTGTTAGTATGTTCATAAGCATATTTGCAGGTACCAGAATCAAGTTAAAAATCATTCGAATAATCTTTTTCTATTGAGATGTATAGCCATTTTAAGCTTGGCCGGCCACCATTTTGGACGCCATCTTGAAAATTAAGCCTTTCCGGAAGGTGTATTTTCCTAGATTTTTTGTATGTTTGTAAGCATGTCCAGAGGTACCAAAATCAGTTGAAAATTCCTTTGCAACATTTTTTCAATTTGAGATATAGCCATTTCAAGCTCCCGGCCGCCATTTCGGCCGCCATCTTGGAAATGAGGGCTTTCTGGGGGGTAGATTTTGGTAGACTTTTAGTATGTTATTCAGCACACCAAATACTACTGGAATCCATTGAAAAACCTTTTGTATCAATTTTTTTGGGGTTAAGCCCTTTTTTTTCCTAGATTGACTCACCTACCAGGGAGTGTTGCATTCTAGAACTTTCTAGAACATACTTGATGATGTCATATTACACACTGCACCTTTAAATAAAATAAAAAATGACAGGTTAAAAAGGGAAACAGAAAAGTCTTCAGACTTGATTTTAAAAAGGAGCTGAGGGTTGCAGCAGACCTCAAGTTTTTCTGGGAGTTTGTTCCGGATATTTGGTGCACAAAAACTGAAAGCTGCTTCTCCTTGTTTAGTCCCTAACTCTCACATAAATACACAATACAGCGGTGTGTGGTAGAGAGAGATAGTAAGAAATGGTGTACTACTTAGGCAATTCATTTCACTGCATTCGAAAGTATACAGCTGAATGACCAGCGAAATAAAATACATAAATCATCAATTGTAAAAGCAATCATTTCGCAGAATGTCCGCCCTTTCAAAGTGATCTACGGTGTGTGTTAGAGGATTATTTTTGTTGAGGCATTACTGCATAAACAGCATTTTTATTTTGCGTCGATGGTCGGGATCACGGAGCCAGTTTTATTATGCCCCGTCTACACCATTTCAGAGAGGGGTTTTTTTTTTTTTTTTTTACAGCTCCCATCACATTTGTACTCACTGCGGGCTCATTTTGCAAACACGCAAACACACACACACACACACACACACACACACACACACACACACACACACGCGGCTACAAGCAGGGATAGCTAACAATATAAATCAATATATTTAGAAAGGCCGAGACCCCTTTCATCCGCTGGGCAGTATTCTAGTCTGCAGCCGGAGATTGGATGAATTTTTGCCAAGAGCCAATACATCTCTGGAAAAAATTAAAACACCAGTCTGGATTTTTCTTGAATCTTTCATCTCTACATTACCAAATGGGAAATGATCTTAAAGACCTACTTCACCGGTTGGAACATGAATGTGTATTGAACTCGGAGATCCTATGAAGTATAAATGTGCAAAAAATTCTTAAATCGGATCATCTTAGCCTGAGAAAAGGCAGAAAGAGTGTGTTATGGTCTTTAAGCCTTTAATGACTTTTTTTTTTTTTGGGGGGGGGGGTATTTGATAGAAATGTTGTCTGTAGTTTATATTATAAAACCAAAATGTTCATTCTCCTCAAACATATGCCTATACATAGTCAAACGAGAAACAGTGAACATTTGGAGTGGTCTCTTCATTTTTTTCCAGAGCTAGTATCTGCAAGAATAGCATATCTCAGTAACAAGCAAAACCGTGGCTACAAGCAGGGATAGCTAACAAAACAAATCAATATATTTAGAAAGGCCGAGACCTCTTTATCCACTGGGCAGCAGTGTAGTCTGCAGCCAGAGATGGGAGGAATTCTTGCCAAGAGGCTTTATGTCAAAACATGAACAAACCATAGATAGTAAATAATATGGATGTAGCATCCGGGCTGACCCCAGTTATTCACACGGCATCCAATAATCCTGGTTTGTGCGCATCGCCATTTCGTGAGGGGGGAGGGAGATAGCTGACGTATACCTCCGAGGCAAAGTGAGGGACAACGGACGGAGAGCTGTCACTCAAGAGATCGCGCCAATACATTTTAACCTCCGATAAAATAAAAACTAGCGTGGTCCGAAAAAATTCACCCCCCTCAGTGTTGTCATGGAGATATGAACTAAACATACAGACTAAAATGGTTTCGTGGCCCAGGCTGTAAATAGGTTTAATAATGCTGTGAAAACGGCATGTTTAGCATTGGAGTCAATGAGAGATGGCTGTCTTCTGCTTCCACCCCCCTAGTGGCACTTCCTGGTTACTACAGTTGTGGTCACTTCCTTATTGGATGCTGGTAAAAATCGCTGAGGTTGGGGCTTGGAACAAACATGTCTTTCTTGTATAAGGCCAAAGGATCACAGAATTTGAAAGCATTTGAAAAAGGAAATGTGAGATGCAAGAATCTCATGAATGAGTGCTTTCTTTGGCTTCATTTTGGATCTGTATAAGTAAATGAAGCTGAGAACTGTTGTGGGGCATTCACTTACACTCGGAAACGTAAGGACTCTGACTAATTCGCCAAAAAAAAAAGTAATGCTTAATTGCATGAGGTGGTTTGGATGAGGTGGCCTACTTACTTACTGTTACTATGTGTACAATGGTCAAAATGAGAGATGGTAGGGGGCGCCCTTAGCTCAGTTGGTAGGGCGTCCCCTCCCCATGGGCCTCGGCCAGCAGCGGACCCGGGTTCGATTCCAGCCCGCGGTCATTCTCTGCATGTCACTCCCCTCTCTGCCCCATTTCAACTCTGTCTCTACACTGTCAATAAAGCATAAAAATGCCAAAAAAAATATATCTTTAAAAAATTAGAGATGGAAACACATTTGTTGAATAGATTCTGACCTAGCGACCATTGAACACATATGACTAATCAGCTGTTTCCGTCTATCCCATGCCATGTATGTGCCATTCGCTGCGGGCATCTACCCTGCGTTCCAATCCCCATACTTCCCTCCTATTTAGTATGCCAGAAAAAGATTTAGGGTGTCCCAATACATGCAGGTCAATTGTAGTGTGCTGAAAATACATAAATGCCCCCACTAACTCCAATAGCATTTTGGAGGATTCGTCTTTATTCTTGACATTTGTCGACATAATGAAAACAAAATCTTTCTTATCTAATTTTTTTTTCTCTCCTGTCTGTGGCCCTAAAACTCTTCTGTACTTTAGTATGTAGAAAAAAGAAAGAGTATGTGATTTGGAATGCAGGGATAATCTCTGCATAATGTCTTGTTCTCCGGATACTAAACATGGTGAATTTTAACTTCACATATTGGCTACAGTTTTGCTAGAAAAATAAAAAATAAATAAATAAAACTTAAACCTGATAATCTTTTAAAGAAGCACACTTTTCATTGTTGCACACCCAGTAGGATGTTACACCAAGCACAGCAAACACACTTTACTTTGCCTCACCACTCACCTGCTTTCTGCTCCACAAAAGGCAAAATATCACAGGCAGAAAATCATCCCTATTTGTATTTCCTGGATCCACCATGTTTGAGGAGACGGGGGGGGGGGTAAACCTAGTGTAATGTATTTGGGTTTGTCTGGTGTTTTTCTGAAGTTGCTCAATATGCTAATGCTATGCCTTTACTATTTAAAAAGGATGAAGATGACCAATTTGTAAATGTTTTCGGTTGGTCAAATTTTCACTTTGAAAAATGAATTGAATTTGAAAGTTTGCTTAAAGCTGCAGTGTGTAGAATTTTGGGTTTTATTTCCTAGCAGATTTTGTAGAAAGTAATCATAATATCCATAAGTACATTTAATTTAGTGCATAATAGCTGACATTTTTTTTTTGGACCAAGGCCTAGTGCCGCCATCTTGAAAGTATCATAGTTGGAATGTCATCAGGTGCATTGTTTAACATTTAGAATTGTTCTTGTCCTTGAAGGCCACTGTAGCTTCTGTTATTATTCGAAAGGGTTGGGGTTACCCAGGGAGCGTTGCATTCTAGAACTTTGTAGAACTTTCTTGATGATGTCATATTACACACTGCACCTTTAAATAGTGTAAACTTATTCCCACTCCTTTTTGAACATAACCGTAAAGTGTCTTTCACTCGTGTATCTAACTATGCTTTCTATTTTGTGTAATAACATAATTTTTTTGTATGACCATTTCTGATTTTCTTCTACATGTTTCAAAATAAAAATGTCAAGCAAAGTCAATCAATCAATAAATAGATAGGAACAAAACTCAGGTGCTACAAAACCGGAAGAGAAACAGTTGTTGGATTACACACAGACGTCATACACACAAGTTAGCTGCTGCTATGGTCTTTTGATTGAACATTACTAAAGATTGTCAAATAAAATAAATCGGGGTGCTTCGGTGGCGTAGTGGATAGAGCGCGTATCATATCGGCTCCGGCCTTCGTTGCAGCGGTCGCGGGTTCAAATTCGACCCGTGGACCTTTACTGCAGGTCATCCCCATCTCTCTCTCTCTCTCTCTCTGTCTCCCCATTTCAACTCTGTACTGTCTAATAAAGCTTGAAAATACAAAAAAATTATCTTTAAAAAACGTATTGCAAAAAGGACTCTGATGCTTATTCAGCAAGACAAGGATAAATGTGTCAAAAAGTTAATCTGCAGTATAGCATCTCAGGGCTTAAACTGTGGGTTTAGTATCCACAAAAGAGACAATGATGACCGCAAAACAACCCCTGAGTTCCAAATCACATACTCCTTCTTTTTACTACACTACATACTAAAGTACAGAAGAGTTTTAGTCTTTTTACTACACTACATACTAAAGTACAGAAGAGTTTTAGGGCCACAGACAGGAGAGAGAGACAAAAAAGATAGGAAGATTGTTTTTCATTATGTCGAGAAATGTCAATAATAAAGATGAATACTCCAAAATGCTATTGGAGTTAGTGGGGGCATTTATGTATTTTCAGCATACTACAATTGACGTTGCATGTATTGGGACATCCTCAATCTTTTTCTGGCATACTAAATAGTAGGGA
Organism: Ammodytes marinus; assembly: GCF_949987685.1. Lineage (NCBI taxonomy): Eukaryota > Metazoa > Chordata > Actinopteri > Uranoscopiformes > Ammodytidae > Ammodytes > Ammodytes marinus. Next base: position 2,960,603 of record NC_137235.1, on the reverse strand, counting down.
AGTATGGGGGATTGGAACGCAGGGAGAATATGCCGTACTGCGTAGTCATTTCACAACAAGGTTTTCTGAGTTCACTGGATATATATTTTGCCAACTCACTGTTAGAAAAAAAAGATTTGAATTACCTGCAGTTTCATAGGAGACTGTGAATGTTCTTACTGGTAAAAATAACCGGGCTGCAAATAACCTGCACTTGAAAATAAATAATGCATTTATTGACTAAAAAAAAAGTCTTGCCTTAAATACTGCTGTATAAATAATGCCTGGTAGTCAGAGCTTTAACCTCCAACACTGAAGATCCCTGATGTGTGTGTTTTTGAATATTTTAACGATGGTGGGGGGAGGCTAAGTTGTTGTTTTTGCCGTTTTCACGAGTAAGCCTCAAGTCATCGCGCTAAAGCTAAGTCGATTATTTTGTATCTAACTGGTTCATAACATAATACAGCTCCGGAAAAAAATTAAGAGACCAGTCTGTATTTTTTTCTTAAATCTTTATCTCTACATTACTTATTGAAAATGCTCTAAATGACATTATTTTTATTGTGAATTTTGGTGGAAATGTTGTCAGTAGTTTATGTTCTAAAATCAAAATGTTCATTCTACTCAAACATATGCCTCTAAAGAGTAAAACAAGAGACACTGAAAATTGGGAGTGGTCTCTTTATTTTTTTCTGGAGCTGGTATAGTTGGAGAATAGGGTTCATTTGAGTTCACAAGATGGTGAAGGAACTCATGGACAAGATAGTCGAATATAAATGAATAAGTGCATAATTGAATTTATTTTTTTTTTTTAAGATTTTTTTTTGGCTTTTTAGGCTTTATTAGACAGTTTTGGAGAGACAGAGTTGAAATGGGTCAGAGAGGGGAATGACATGCAGAGAACGACCCGGGCTGGATTCTAACCCGGGTCTGCTGTGAAGAGGACTGAGACTCTATGGGGGGGGGGGGGGGGGGGGATCTAACCACTACACCACGAGAGCCCCCACGAAGAAATATAATTGATATGTGCGTTGTATTGAATCTATTGACAAACAAATCTACATCTTGGATGGATTGATGGATGGATAGACAGACAGACAGACAGACAGACAGACAGACAGACAGACAGACAGACAGACAGACAGACAGACAGATACGTTTTTATCTTGAAGTAAATTCTGACATCCAGTAGCAGCAAACATACCTCATAATAGAAAACCAAACAAATCACATCCACTTCCCCTTCATTGAGCATTGCATTGAACATCACACCCGGACACACACACACACACACACACACACACACACACACACAGACACACAGGCTTATCTGCTTACATGACGTAGGCACACACACATCCGCACGTCACAGCATTGCTACGGGAACTGAGGAATAAACATGACTGTTTTTGGGTTCAGCCTGCAGCAAAACAAACGGCTGTTTCCTGCCCTACATTGTAATGTACACGGTTAAAAGAGGGACACACAGCTCAGGAAAAAATGAAGAGACCAGTCTGGATTTTTTCTTAAATCTTCATCTCTACATTACTCAATGGGAAATGCTCTTTAATGACAATATTTTTGTAGGGGAATTTGGTAGAAATGTTGTCAGTAGTTTGTAGAATAAAACCAAAATGTTCATTCAACTCAAACTATATGCCTATAAATAGTAAAACGAGAGACACTGAACATTTGGAGTGGTCTCTTCATTTTTTTCAGAGCTGTATTTACAAGATACTGTATATAAAGTAAGGCCGATCTCCTTTCTCTGATTCTGGACTTAACCGAGTTTCTGAGCCCCTGTCTTATCTGCATTTATGAATGTGGATGTTTGTGTGGGTGTGTCCTATGTGTTTTTTAAGGCAAGACAAGGCAATTTTATTTATAAAGCACATTTCAGGCACAGGGCCACTCAAGGTGCTTCACAGGGTTAAAATCAAATAAAGAATACAAATACAAAAAAAAGGAACAAATTTAAAACATGGATAAAAATACAACATTTAAATAAAAGAATTAAAACATTTTACCAAAAAAAAAAAATTACAGGTTAAAAGGGAAACAAGAACGTTTTGAGACCCGATTTAAAAGAGCTGAGAGTCTCAGCGGACCTCAGACTCTCTGGCAGTCCGTTCCAGACATTGGGCGCACAAACGCTGAATGCCGCCTCTCCCTGTTTAGTCCTAGCTCTGGGGACTTTTAAAAGACCTGTCCCAGACGACCTATATACATATAGTACTACTATGTGTTTAATGCATATAGTAGTACTATTTTTATAGTTTTCATTTAGTTTTGCCTTATTCAGGTATCTATATACCGCAATGTTAAATTAGATTTAAATTAAAAAATCAAAACAATCAAGCTTTTATTTTTCCATGTCACTGTCTTCCATGCTGCTGCCTGTTGTTTACTACACTGTGTGTTTCCAGAACACGTTCTTAATACCATCAATGGTTGAATGACGTCAAACATGATTCACTGTCTGGACGCTCCGGTGGTGTAGTGGATAGAGTGCGCACCATGTTGGCTCAGGCCTTCGTTGCAGTGGTCGTGGGTTCAAATCCGACCCGTGGACCTTTACTGCAGGTCATCCCCCCCCTCTCTCTCTCTCTCTCTCTCTCTCTCTCTCTCTCTCTCTCTCTCTCTCTGTCTCCCCATTTCAACTCTGTACTATCTAATAAAGCCTGAAAATGCCAAAAAAAAATATATATATAAAAAAAATAAAAACATGATTCACTGTCTGTCTGCTGGCTATCAAACCCAGGTCTGCTTTCACTGAGAGACTGGGCAATCACATCATTTTAAAAGGTTTGCCGACATTTAAAAAAGCATGCGTCTAGACAACTCATATTGGTGTAGAAGGGATATTAAGATAAAAAAAAATAAAAATCTGCAATCAAGCTTCCTTTAATTGTATTAAAGCAAAAATGCAGCATTATCTATTGCCTGAACGGACTTACAAGGATGGCTCTTTTAAAAATACACTTAAAGGTGCAGTGTGTAATATGACATCATCAAGAAAGTTCTAGAAAGTTCTAGAATGCAACGCTCCCCGGGTAACCCCAACCCTTTAGAATAATAACAGAAGCTACAGTGGCCTTCAAGGACAAGAACAATTCTAAATTTTAAACAATGCACCTGATGACATTCCAACTATGACACTTCCAAAATGGCGGTGACAAGGCCTTGGTCCAAAGTATGGAGAAATATGGACATATACGAGACCCTTTCTGAGGAAAAAAATAATAATTCTAAAAAAAAAATGCAGCTATTATGCACTAAATTAAATGTACTTATGGATATTATAATTATTTTCTACAAAATCTGCTAGGAAATAAAACCCAAAATTCTACACACTGCAGGTTTAAAAATAAAGGTAATACAATAGAGCTCTATGAAAATATACTGTACATAAAAAAATATTATATATATAATCTTAATAAGAATACACTAATAACAACTCTCATTCAACTTGACCACTGTTACAACCATCACAGAAGGTATGTGTGAGTGAGTGAGTGAGTGAGTGAGTGAGTGAGTGAGTGAGTGAGTGAGTGAGTGAGTGAGTGAGTGAGTGAGTGAGTGAGTGAGTGAGTGAGTGAGTGAGTGAGTGAGTGAGTGAGTGAGTGAGTGAGTGAGTGAGTGAGTGAGTGAGTGAGTGTGTGTGTGTGTGTATGTGTGTGTGTGAGAGAGACGCTGGACTCCATAACACACCAAAGTGAATCCATTGCCTTACTGATAAACCGCTACAAATGTACTCAATTACATTATCTTTTTTACAGATCCAAAGCAAGCACAGACACACACACACACACACACACACACACACACACACACACACACACACACACACACACACACACACACACACACACACACACACACACACATACACACACACACACACACACACACACACACACACGCAGACACTGTGTTTCATACGTCAGTGGAACAAGCCTCGGAGCTATACGGTATCAGTTGTAACATCAGTGATTTAAGTTCAGCCCGCCAATCAAATAATGTGACTGGCAGCAACAACTCTACTGTAGCCAGATAGATGGATGGATGGATGGATGGATGGATGGATGGATGGATGGATGGATGGATGGATGGATGGATGGATGGATGGATGGATGGATGGATGGATGGATGGATGGATGGATGGATGGATGGATGGATGGATGGATGGATGGATGGATGGATGGATAGATAGATAGATAGATAGATAGATAGATAGATAGATAGATAGATAGATAGATAGATAGATAGATAGATAGATAGATAGATAGATAGATAGATAGATAGATAGATAGATAGATAGATAGATAGATAGATAGATAGATAGATAGATAGATATAGTCCCCATTGCTGGACATTGTTGAATTGTTTGTATCTTGGTCAACGTCCACTTACTGTTGGTTTATTTAGACAGTAAGAGACTTTGACAGCAGCTCTGTTTCGCCTCGTGCCAATAAGGATGTAGTCAGTCTGACAAACAGAGGGACAGCCACTGAGACAGACTGATGGCGAAACACAATGAACCAGAAGCCACACTATAATATAAGAGTGCCTGTGTCCAGTTAAGTTTAGTTTGATTTATTTATTTCACATACAATCGCTATAAAATATATATACAGTACATTATATAAGTTACATACTATAGCTTTAAGGATTTATAGATAGATAGATAGATAGATAGAGAGAGAGAGAGAGAGAGAGAGAGAGAGAGAGAGAGAGAGAGAGAGAGAGAGAGAGAGAGAGAGAGAGAGATAGATAGATAGATAGAGAGAGAGAGAGAGAGAGAGAGAGAGAGAGAGAGAGAGAGAGAGAGAGAGATAGATAGATAGATAGATAGATAGATAGATAGATAGACAGACAGACAGACAGACAGACAGACAGACAGACAGACAGACAGACAGACAGACAGACAGACAGACAGACAGACAGACAGACAGACAGACAGACAGACAGACAGACAGACAGACAGACAGACAGACAGACAGACAGACAGACAGACAGACAGACAGACAGACAGACAGACAGACAGATAGATAGATAGATAGATAGATAGATAGATAGATAGATAGATAGATAGATAGATAGATAGATAGATAGATAGATAGATAAATAGATAGATAGATAGATAGATAGATAGATAGATAGATAGATGGTAGATAGAGAGAAGAGGATATTTCTTCGGCCTAGAGGTACAGTGGAGCTTTCCAGAGATCAGTAGCTACATAGTGATTTTTACGTAACTCACTCATCCAGTTTTTGACACGGTGTTTAATGTGTACAATAATAGCCCGGGTCGAAGAAAAAACATTGACGTGCTGTATATCACCACCCGGCCTCCTTCAGAACGCATGGAGGATCTAAGAGCCATTTCTATATGTCTATACTTCACACTGGAGTGGGCGGGCTGGTTTCATTTTTTTCTGTATACAGCTCCGGAAAAAATTAAGAGACCAGTCTGGATTTTTCTTCAATCTTCATCTCTATATTACTTAATGGAAATGCTCTTTAATGACAAATAAATTATTGTGAATTTGGTAGAAAGGTTGTCAGTAGTTTATATTATAAAACCAAAATGTTCATTCTACTCAAACATTATGGCTATAAATAGTAAAACGAGAGACACTGAACATTTGGAGTGGTCTCTTCATTTCTTTCCAGGAACTGTAGATTCAGGGTTTAGCCATGCAGGGCTCTTAGTTGAAGCATAGGTTCACTGTGACCCCTGTACACCACTTTTGATATGGATCAGTATACGAGCAAGTCTAAGAATATCTCAATATATATTTTTCATTCTACATTTCTTTTAAGACTTTCTGCAAAAAAATATACAAGTCGGCTAGGAGTTCTGAAATCATTATTGGGGGATGTAGCTCAGTGTAAGGTGGTCGAGCAAGCTCTTTCTCTACAAACTGACTAATAATGCCAAAAAAAAATCATCTTAAAGGGACACTGTGTAACATTTTAAGTAATCTATTAGCTAAAATCAATATCCTCATTCATAAATATGTCCTCATTGGTGTAAAATCACCTCTGCCAATAATATGAATGATCCTCCTGAGCGGAGAATTACAAATATTAATATTACATTTTGTACATTGAGCAGGCAAGTCTTATGGAGGCATCCATGTTGGTTGGAATGTCATCAGGTGCATTGTTTAGAATGTAGAATTGTTCTTGTCCTTGAAGGCCACTGTAGCTTCTGTTATTATTCAAAAGGGGTGGGGTTACCCAGGCAGCGTTGCATTCTAGAACTTTGTAGAACTTTCTTGATGATGTCATATTACACACTGCCCCTTTAAAACAATGAAAAAACATTGAGAAAATAATTTACTTATTTTTACCAAGACTATTCATTTCATTTTCCTTGATTTAACCTCGATCACATTAGGGGTGAATCTCTTTTCCAACGACGTCGAGCTTGACTACAAATGAATACCAATGTTGATCCACGGCAGCTAGATGTGCAGACAGACAAACTGTTTGATAACAAGCTCGCCATAAAGCCATAAACAAGGTGATGATACTGTATGTCATATAACTGTGGTAATAAGTCATGTTGTGTCATCCCGTGCCAATATTTAATTAAGAATGATGCACAATCCCGGGGGCGCCTTTAGCTCAGTCGGTAAGGCGTCCCCCTCCCGGGCCGGGCCCAGCAGCAGACCCGGGTTCGATTCCCGCCCGCGGTCGTTCTCTGCATGTCACTCCCCTCTCTGCCCCATTTCACCTCTGTCTCTCTGCACTGTCAAATAAAGCATAAAAATGCCCAAAAAATATCTTAAAAAAAAAGACAGATGCACAACGGCTGTTACATAGTTATTTACTTAGCTACATAATCATGCTGCATGGATACAGTCTATGTGTATGTATTGCCTATTTTTTCCTCAGATTTGCGTTGCCTATTTTAACATTTACATACATCTACTGATCCATCTATCTACTGGATGGATATATTCCCTACTTTCCTTAGATTTGCATTCCATATTTTTTACATGTAGGTGGTTTTGTCTACTTATCATGAGAAACTTAAACCTGCAGTGTGTGGAATTTTGGGTTTTATTTCCTAGCAGATTTTGTAGAAAGTAATTATAATATCCATAGGTACATTTAATTTAGTGCATAATAGCTGAAAAAAAAATTTTAATTATTTTTTTTCCCCTTAGAAAGGGTCTCATATATGTCCATATTTCTGCATATTTTGGACCAAAGCCTAGTGCCGCCATCTTGAAAGTGTCATAGTTGGAATGTCATCAGGTGCATTGTTTAAAATTTAGAATTGTTCTTGTCCTTGAAGGCCACTGTAGCTTCTGTTATTATTCGAAAGGGTTGGGGTTACCCAGGGAGCGTTGCATTCTAGAACTTTCTAGAACTTTCTTGATGATGTCATATTACACACTGCACCTTTTAAGCATTGACTTTCAAAAGTAGAACAAGCTTAATGTCCTTGGATCTATTGAACAAGGATTGAACTCTCGAGAAATAGTAAATGAACGCTACTTTCGACCAATCAGAACAGAGCATTTATCATTGCCGCGTGTAATAAGGAAGCAATAAGCAGTGCAGACCACAGTAAATAAACCGTCATCCCTCTGACTGTTGGTCCTTTATCAACAGTGACGGGGCAAAAGCAAACTCAGTTATTATCACATTGAGATGAAGATGCTCCCGGGTCTGATGTATGACACTCAGTGTTACTGTGTGCCTGCTGTGTGTGTGTGTGTGTGTGTGTGTGTGTGTGTGTGTGTGTGTGTGTGTGTGTGTGTGTGTGTGTGTGTGTGTGTGTGTGTGTGTGTGTGTGTGTGCCTGCTCGAAACTCACCTCTTTGCACTTTTAATACAAGTTTAGCTTTCTACGTGTGTGTGTGTGTGTGTGTGTGTGTGTGTGTGTGTGTGTGTGTCTGTGTGTGTGTGTGTGTGCGTGCGTGCGTGCGTGCGTGCGTGTGTGTGTGTGTGTGTGTTAGCTTTAGCATTTTGACAATATATTATACTCTATATTTATTGTGTTTTCTTTTGTTTTGTTTTTTCTTGATGCCTATGTGTTATTGTCTTTTGAGACTGTCCCTGTCATTCCAAATCACATAATTTATATTTTTACTACACTACATACTAAAGTACAGAAGAGTTTTATTCTTTTTACTACACTACATACTAAAGTACAGAACAGTTTTAGTCTTTTTACTACACTACATACTAAAGTACAGAAGAGTTTTAGCGCCACGGGAGAGAAAAGAAATCAGATAAGGAAGATGTTTTTATCGTTATGTCAAGAAATGTCAAGAATAAAGACGAATACTCCAAAATGCTATTGGAGTTTGTGCGGCATTCTAGTATTTTCAGCATACTACAATTGACGTGCATGTATTGGGACATCCTAAATCTTTTTCTGGCATACTAGATAGTATGGAAGTATGGGGATTGGAATGCAGGGTGTATGTTACTTGGTCGACCGAGGTTGTTTTAAATGTGCTATATGAATAAAGCTTGACTTGACTTGGTTTGAGTATTGTCTGTCAAAATGTAACACTTCTTTTTTCTCTATTTTGGTTGCGTTCCGAATCGCATACTCTTTCTTTTTTCTATTCTACATACTACATCCGACGATAAAAAGAATCTAGTTAGGATGCAGTAGGCATACTATTGGGACATACTTTTCTCTCTTATTTCATCATAACATTGCGCCTTGATCTTGCCTCTTGCTTTTATATCCGTCGCATCCCCGTTTGTTTTCATATGGAGGCTTCGTCGATGTTACGTCACTTCACGTGCGCACTGGATTGTGGGTCAGAATCGCCCAAATAGGATGCACTTTTCAACACTAACAATCTTGGCCGCATGAAGTAGGACATCTGGGTACTTCTAACCATCCTAAATCTGGCCACAAGAATCGGGACATCCTAAAAAAAAATTCTACCATACTAAATAGTAGAAAGTATGCGATTTGGAACGCAACCTTATACTCAGTCTGCACATTGGTATGCCCTTATATTGTCTTCTTTAAATTACTTCTGTTTGCGGTTTATTGCACATATTGTAAATAATCCTTTCTCATAATGCACATGTGAATTTATTTGACTTTTTTCATATCGTTTGGTTTTTCCTTATCTATAATCTATTTATTGTATTATATTACTTATTTAATCTTTTCTCATGTGATGCTTTTGCACTTATTGCCCCGTGGGGTCGGAGAGAGAAACGTAATTTTGATTCCTCTGTTTGACTGGCACTTATTGCAGAAATTGACAATAAAGTTGACTGTGACTTGAGCTGTCATATGATTGATGCAAAATCCCACACACACACACACACACACACACACACACACACACACACACACACACACACACACACACACACACACACACACACACACACACACACACACACACACACACACACACACACACACACTGCTCTGTTTTGGACCATATTGGTAAATCTATCTCTATCTGATGTCCAAGGCAGTGGGCGAGCGGATGGGGACACACAATCACAACAAAAAAACTAACGAGAAAAGTTCAATTATCAGATCCAAAGCTTTTTAATGACTTGGAAGAATCACCCAAATTCATTTTAATCAAAGCTCCGTGAGTTGAAAGGCTCCGATAATTAGGTTTACGCCTACACTGCAAAATGGAAAAGAAACTCTGTCCACAGATCGAATGGCATCCTGACAAATGAGCATTTGTTTTGCTTATCGGAGAGACAATGAGAATGAATGGCCTGGAGTTTATCTGGCACTGCACTAGCTCATACACACCGATGTAAACACAATATTAAAGGGATGGTCAATATTTCAATGTGTATTTTATTTTAGCAATGGTCTTCTGTTTAGACCCTAAACCCTGATCAAAATGCTACATTTTAAAAGACATGAAACATATTCAAGGATCAATTATTTTTTTTATTTTTTCTGGACCTTTCCTGCCTTATACTAGTGATTGTTTGTGTCAGCTGTTCATAAAAGTGACGTTACATTACATGTCATTTAGCAGACACTTTTATCCAAAGCGACTTACAACTGGAGCACACACACATTCATTCATACACCGATAGCAGCAGCAGCTACCACGCAGGGTGCAGGCTAACTATCAGGAGACATGTTAGGGTTCAGTGTCTCTTTGCCCAGGGACACTTGGACATGTGGCGGGGAGACGGGGGATCGAACCACCGACTCTATAGTTGCGGGACCACGCCCCTATCCACTTTGTCACAGCCCCCACAAATAAAGTATAAATATACAAAAATAAAGCAATAATCATATAACAATGTGAATGTTCAAAACCTCCCAATGCAGTGCTATTGGCTGACCATCATCAATCTATGTATCCAATAGTAACATTACATTAAAAATGACCAATTGAATATTTGATCAGAATGACCCAATAGCCTCTATACGATATGAAATGAATTAAGTATTATTAGTTTTTACCAAATAAGAAGTTCAGTGTGCCTCTAGACAACCTTCACATAAGGTCTAACATGGACAAAGATGTTAGATTACTTCATACTAACACACGGCTTGCTTAAAGGCCTACTTCACCGGTTTGAATATGAAGGTGTATTGAATTCTGAGATCCTATTAAGTATAAATGTGCAAAAAAAATTGAAATCGGTTCATCCTAGCCTGAGAAAAGGCAGAAAGAGTGTTTTTTTTAACCCTATATTTCTCTTTCTCGTGACATCACAGAAAGAGAAATATAGGGTTAAAAAAAACACTCTTTCTGCCTTTTCTCAGGCTAGGATGAACCAATTTCACTTTTTTTCGCACATTAAACTACATAGGATCTCAGAATTCAATACACCTTCATATTCAAACCGGTGAAGTAGGCCTTTAATGCTCCGAATTCATGGAATGCCGTGCAAGGCAATTTAAAGGAATACTTCACCCATACGGAGCCGGCGTTCTATCTTTATTTAATCGCTATTATAATATAATGAATGAGGTTTTTCTTTCCCTCAGTCTTCCCTTGGACCAGCTGTCCTGTTAATCCTAACCCTACATTTTACCATGTGTGATGTCACACTTAGGAAAATGTAGGGTTAGAGACAGTGAGACCATAAAACTCTCTTTCTGCCTTTTCTCAGGCTAGGATGATCCGATTTTTAAAATGTTTGCACATTTATACTCCATAGGATCTCAGAGTTCAATATCAATACACCTTCATATTCCCACCGGTGAAGTAGGTCTTTAAACCGCTCTCCCTGCTTTTGGTGTAGTAGGCTATATTTAAAACTATGATTTTATACATCTCACTGTAACTGTTTGTGCTTAATTTCTTGCTCTTTCAGTATTTTTCATCCATATTGGATCCTTTTTTATATCCCTCGTCATTTTAATCATGACCTATTTCATCCATAATTGTGTATTATTGGCTATATTATCATTGTTTATTGTCGCTATAGTCGACCGGTCCCTGTAAACGAGGGCAACCCCAGAGTCTCTCTCCGGTTGAACCAGGCTCAAGGTAATTGAGTGATTAGCAGCACACAGAAATTATGATTTTTTTTTTTTTCATTATTCTGGCAAATGCAACATTGCACTGAGACACACGGTAGCCTACACACTTACACTCGTCTCGGAGCGACTATATATTTTCCTTGGTGCTTAAAACACACACACACACACACACACACACACACACACGCGCGCACACACATCTATAGTAATCTCCCTACCTGTCTGTCAGGTGCTACTCTGCTGTCCAGCTGGCGCTAAACCTTCCGGCTCCAGTGACTCGTCCTCCACTAGACCCCCTGCCCCCCGACTCTCCGGCGGCCCTGACCCGCTCACAGGACGGTCTGAGGCGGCTAGTGGTCCGCGGTGAGTAGCGCTAGTCAGCAGCGGAGGAGGAGGAGGACCGGTGGACCGAAACGTGTAATCCAGCACTGGGGCATAGGGGGGGAACTCCATCTTCACATCAAGAACATCCCGACAAAAAGTGATGTCTCTCTCCGGGCAATGAATGTCGCCGTGTGTGTGTGGGGTGTCCACGAGGAGGTAGATAGATGTGGAGACGCTGATTTATCCTACAGCTGGAATATCAATTTAGCCTAGTATGGGGAGAATACATGAAAAACAAGCAAGGCATTTTTTTTTCTACCCCCAATCCAGTCGCGTTCAATGGTGTGGCTGCTTGTTCATAAATGGAGGTTTTGGTCTGCTCGCTGTCTGCTACTCATCCACTACACACTACTCTACACTGGAATATGCTCTGTGTGCGTGTGTGCGTCTCTCTCTCTCTCTCTCTCTCTCTCTCTCTCTCTCTCTCTCTCTCTCTCTCTCTCTCTCTCTCTCTCTCTCTCATACACACTCACTAAATCCCTCTTTCTCTCTCTCATTCACTTCTGTATCTCTCTCTCTCTTTTTCTCTCTCACTCACTCTTGTTCTCTCTCTCTCCATCTCTCCCCCCTCTTTCTCCCTCTTTCTCTTTCTCATCTCTCTTTCTCTCTCTCTTCCTCCCTCACCCACCCTCTCTCTCTCGCTCTCTCTTTCTCTCTCTCTCCCTGCCCCCCCCCTCTCTCTCGCTCCCTTCAACTTCCACTCTCATAATTCGTTTTCTCTCTCTCTCTCTCTCTCTCTCTCTCTCTCTCTCTCTCTCTCTCTCTCTCTCCATCCGTCTCCATCTTTAAGTGTCGCCCTCTCTCTTCTTCTCGGTTCACTCAGTTCAACTCAATAGCTTTATTGGCTTGAACTATACGTGAACACTATTGCCAAAGTACAGGGAGGATATTTCATTAAGTAGCCTACAGCAAATGAAAGAACAAGACAGTGGTGTCTAAATCGTGATGACATGTGGATTATAAAAAAATAGTATTTAGATGAGCCTTTCACACACACACACACACACACACACACACACACACACAAACACACATACTATTGTTACCATGTGTTTCTTAGTTTCATATATTTAGGCTACCGGTATATCTAATGTGTTCATGTTGTATTTGCACTCATCCATCCTGTGCAAATCAACCTTATTCAGAGGTTGCAGGTCTTACATGGCCGTATCCATGGAGTCAATGTCAGGGGACCAAATTACATTCTTTTTACTACACTACATAGCATGTTTCGGAGTACAGAAGAGTTTTAGGGCCACAGGAGAGGGGGAAAAAATCAGATAAGGAAGATTTCTTTTTTTTCATTATGTCAAGAAATGTCAAGAATAAAGACGAATACTCCAAAATGCTATTGGAGTTAGTGGGGGCATTTATGTATTTTCAGCATACTACAATTGACCTGCATGTATTGGGACATCCTAAACCTTTTTCTGGCATACTAAAATAGTAGGGAAGTATGGGGATTGGAATGCAGGGTGAGTCTGGGGACCAAATTCTGTTGGGGATTCCCCCATTGAAAGAAATAAGAAAATAACATATATTGTTTATTTGTTATATTTTGTTATTTGTGTGTGTGTGATTTATTATCCAAATGGATTACAGAGACTATTTTTATTCAGATAACACATTTTCGACGCTCTTTGTGACTTTGGGCAATAAATAGTATCCGACTTGACTTGACAAGTGGCAGAGACAAACTTCTGCTACACACACACACACACACACACACACACAGAGACAGACAGACAGACAGACAGACACACACACACACACACACACACAGACAGACACACAGACAGGTGGAATATAAACCAAGTCATTTTTCTCTATCAAACTCTGTAACGTTTTCACTTCAAATCTCAATATCTCCCTTTCTGAGAGAGTCCTTGGCGCAGACAGAGGACGGACTGTCACAATAATAAACACTGTAATAAATACTATAATAAAAGCCGTGAATCAGCTGGAAAAACTCCACTCAAAAATACTGGTGACACCAACATTTGAATGTGTGCATGTGTAAGCACTTTTTTGTGTTGCCCATAAGTCTTTGTGTGTGTTAGTGTGCGTGTGTGTGTGTGTGTGTGTGCGTGTGTGTGTGTGTGTGTGTGTGTGTGTGTGTGTGTGTGTGTGACAGGATGTCCGACTCAGCATCCTCCCAACAACGGGGCTGGTGTGAGAAACGCCTTGCTCCTAAAAAAATTAAAGCCTATGGCCCCACACACACACACACACACACACACACACACACACACACACACACACACACGTACAAAGGATTGAAATATTGCAGAGGTGTTTCATAGTTTAACCTCATTTTGAGGACACAGAGAGCAACTCGGCTATTATATAGGCAAGGCAAGGCAAGGCAATTTTATTTATAAAGCACATTTCAGGCACAGGGCCACTCAAGGTGCTTCACAGGGTTAAAATCAAATAAAGAATACAAATACAAAAAAGGAACAGATTTAAAACATGGATAAAAATACAACATTTAAATAAAAGAATTAAAACATTTTACCAAAAAAAAAAAAAAAAAAAAAGGGAAACAAGAACGTTTAGGCTATATAGGCTACTGCAGAGACTCAAAGAGAGTGACAGAGAGTCAAACACACACAAAGAAACACACACACACACTCACACACACACACACACACACTCACACACACACACACTCACACACACACACTCACACACACACACACACTTTATCCTTATTAAGTCAGTGACATGATTTGCCTTGAGTAAAAGCGTCTTTGGATAAAGAATTTGCTGTTTAATGATACATTTTCCTTATTGGTTATGATTCTGCCAATTACACCAGATACATTAGATAACTGTTCCATATAATATCCCAAAACGTTTAGACTAATAACTGAATTGTTCTCTTAAGTCTACAAATACATTATCCATCAAGTCAAAGTCAATTTCATTGTCAATTTCTGCAACATGTGCCGGACATACAGAAGAATCGCAATGACGTTTCTCTCCGACCCCACGGTGCAATAAAGTACAGATAGATAAAATAAGATGAGATAAGTAATATTTCGTTAGCCTCATAGCATAATTGCCTAAATAATATTTACTCTACTCTACTCTATTCTACATCTACTCTACTCTACATCTACTCTATTCTACATCTACTTTACCTTACTCTAAAACCCTTAAAATATGACTTAGGCAATTATGCTATTAGGCTAACGAAAAGTAGATGTAGAATAGAGTAGATGTAGAGTAAAAGTAGAGTAGAGTAAATATGATTTAGGCAATTATGCTCTAACGCTAACGACATTCAATGCTGTCATGTGTCTCGAATGCAAGTTCTTGCTTAAGGTATTTGCACATTTTGAAGTAGTCCTGTTATAAGAGAACGTGTGCAATACCATGGTTGCGTTCCGAATCGCATACTCTTTCTTTTTTCTATTCTACATACTACATCCGACGATAAAAAGAATCTAGTTAGGATGCAGTAGGCATACTATTGGGACATACTTTTCTCTCTTATTTCATCATAACATTGCGCCTTGATCTTGCCTCTTGCTTTTATATCCGTCGCATCCCCGTTTGTTTTCATATGGAGGCTTCGTCGATGTTACGTCACTTCACGTGCGCACTGGATTGTGGGTCAGAATCGCCCAAATAGGATGCACTTTTCAACACTAACAATCTTGGCCGCATGAAGTAGGACATCCGGGTACTTCTAACCATCCTAAATCTGGCCACAAGAATCGGGACATCCTAAATCTTTTTTCTACCATACTATATAGTAGAAAGTATGCGATTCGGAACGCAACCATAGTTTCAAAGCCGGTCACATGTTTCCTTTCAGCAAGGCACGTAATGTGATTTAGTAATGTTTATGTGTAGTTCACAATCCCAATTTTCTGCACTTTAATGTACTCACACACTGATATGAAATGACTCCAATGAGGCAAAACAAGACAGACTTAGAGGAATACTTCACCCATGTCACACATGTGAAAATGTAGGGTTAGACAGTGAGACCATAAAACACTCTTTCTGCCTTTTCTCAGGCTAGGATGAACCGATTTCTAAAAATGTTGTACATTTATACTACATAGGATCTCAGAGTTCAATACACCTTCATATTCCCACTGGTGAAGTAGGTCTTTAAGAAAATGAAGGTTAAAAATCTTTTGAATTCACATTGCAAATGAACAGCAGGTAAGTGGCTCCAGTGGTGTCTATAAAGGCAGTAAAACGCACACACACACACACACACACACACACACACACACACACACACACACACACACATACACGCACACACACACACACACGCCATAAATACAACATAGTATAAACCAGTAAATAAAAAGTACTGCCATATAAATATAGTGTTGGGACGTGGAGCTGATTTTACCTTTTTACTGTTAAGGTTTAGCACACACACACACACACACACACACACGAACACACACACACCCACACA
>NC_137235.1:2934315-2939315 GCF_949987685.1 Ammodytes marinus | reverse complement strand
CCAACTAGTCTGTTTTCTCTCTCTCTTTCTTTCTTTCTTTCTATCTATCACTTCATCTTTCTCTCTCTCTTTTTATCAATCTACAGCTCCGGAAAAAAATTAAGAGACCAGTCCAGGATTTTTCTTAAATCTTCATCTCTACATTACTTATTAAAAAAATGCTCTTTATGACAAAACATTTATTGTGAATTTGGTAGAAATGTTGTCAGTAGTTTATATTATAAAACCAAAATGTTCATTCTACTCAAACATTATGCCTATACATAGTCAAACGAGAGACACTGCACATTTGGACTGGTCTCTTAATTGTTTCCAGAGCTGTATCTATCTCTCTCTCTCTCTCTCTCTCTCTCTCTCTCTCTTTCTATCACATTATAACTTTGTCTATGTCTCTGGTTTTGCTCCTTGATAGCCAGAGGAGGGAGGGGGAGGGGTGTAGCAATCAGCTGTTGTTTCGTCCCTTCAACTCCGGCATCCAGCAGCAAAATTTTGTTTTACTTCCGTGCTCTTCTGTGATTGGCCCGTTGGTTACCATGGCGGCGACATAGGCTGGGGGTTCTGGAGGTATGACATCACGACGGCCGAGATGGACAGCCTGCAGACAGCACAGAGAGAAAGGAGTTAACACCATGTGAAAGCATGAGGTTTTTTGGCATTTTCAAGCTTTATTAGACAGTACAGAGAGATGAGGAGAGAGAGAGAGGGGGGAGGGGGGATGACATGCAGTAAAGGTCCACGGATCGGATTTGAACCCGCGACCACTGCAGCGAAGGCCGGAGACAATATGGTACGCACTCTATCCACTACACCAACGGAGCACCCCGGGATTTCAGTATTGAAGTCATTACAAAGTACGTTTTTAAGAGCTTGCTACCTTCATTTAATTAATTTGCCATTCAGAATTAGTTATTGTACGGTGGCCCTGAGAGGACATAGCAGTGCAACTTCAAATTCAAATATTATCCATGGGGCGCCCTTAGCTCAGTTGGTAGGGCGTCCCCCCCCCCCCATGGGCTTCGGCCAGCAGCGGACCCGGGTTTGATTCCAGCCCGCGGTCGTTCTCTGCATGTCACTCCCCTCTCTGCCCCATTTCACCTCTGTCTCTACACTATCAATAAAGCATAAAAATGCCAAAAAATATCTTACATTTTAATTTTTTTATCCATACGTTACAGGAAATACGCAAGTTATAACGTCACTTTTTCTGCAGTTAAATTATTATTATTTTTATTTTTTTTAAAGTAATTACAGTGTATCTTTACCACCTCAATTAAATACAATTATTTTTCACATTTATATTCTGGTAACAAAGAAGTGTGTAATCCATAAATGTTACAAAAAGTACATCATTTATAATTTCGTTTTTTTTCTCCAGTTAAAAAGAGAATAAAAAAACGTTCATAGTTTTAGTAATTTCATAGCGTGTCTAACATTTTGTTAACTTAAACCTGCAGTGTGTAGAATTTTGGGTTTTATTTCCTAGCAGATTTTGTAGAAAGTAATTATAATATCCATAAGTATGTTTAATTTAGTGCATAATAGCCGTTTTCTTTTTTTAGAATTATTATTTTTTTCCTTAGAAAGGGTCTCATATATGTCCATATTTCTGCATATTTTGGACCAAGGCCTAGTGCCGCCATCTTGAAAGTGTCATAGTTGGAATGTCATCAGGTGCATTGTTTAAAATTTAGAATTGTTCTTGTCCTTGAAGGCCACTGTATCTTCTGTTATTATTCAAAAGGGGTGGGGTTACCCAGGGAGCGTTGCATTCTAGAACTTTCTAGAACTTACTTGATGATGTCATATTACACACTGCACCTTTAATTGAATATATATATATATATATATATATATATATTTTTTTTTAACCTTTATTTCTACAGGTAAATCCCATTGAGACCGAAGACTCTTTTGCAAGGGAGACCTGTTCCCATTTACACGTTACCATTCACACACACATTCATACACCGATAGCAGGCTTACTATCGACATTCACACGAGGCAAGGTGGGTGAAGTGTCTTGCCCAAGGACACAACAACTATGACACAGGTGGCAGGGCGGGGATCGAACCTCCAACCCTTTGATCATCGGCCGACCCGCTCTACCAACTGAGACACAGTCAGTTACAAATTATACTGAGGTAACACAGAAGTGTAATCCAAAACTGTAACAGTAAGCATGTAATTTATAATATTATAATATATTTAGTTTGCTGTTAAATGGAGAATGAAAACCATTCATAGCACTGCATACGGCTTCACATACATTCAGGCTAATAGCGTTGTCTGACATTTTGCTAAATTGGATTTTTATTTTCTTGTTAGCATTTGTTGCGGCCCGTGAACACCTTTGCTTGTGGGATTTTTCCTAAATTACTTTTGTGGTACGTGTGTGTGTGTGTGTGTGTGTGTGTGTGTGTGTGTGTGTGTGTGTGTGTGTGTTTGTGACTGTAAGTGTGTGTGTGTGTGTGTGTGCCTGCCTATGAAGCAGAAACACACTCTGGTTGTCTTTCAATTATTTACCGGCACATTTCGCTGACAGGTTGGCATATTATGAAACAATGGAGCAAGTTTAATCAGAGCACTGATGCGTAAATAAAAAGGTCTAAAGAATGAATCCCAGAGGCACTTGAAGCCACTGTGGGGTTAAAGGTGCAGTCAGCGATTCTGGAGAACGCTTGTTGTCTCAATTTTCGTCCAACATAAGTGAATATCTCCTCACAATACGCTACCTGTCTGTTCTGTGTGTGTGTGTGTGTGTGTGTGTGTGTGTGTGTGTGTGTGTGTGTGTGTTGGAAAAAAAAATCCAGTGTTAATACACAGCCTAGGCTCTGTAAATATGTAAACAAAGGGTATCCAACCAAATCCAAACTGTTTACAGAGCCTAGGCTGCATTAACACCAAATAATTAATTATTATTTGAAGCGCACACCCAGTATAGGTAGGGGATTATGAGGAGATATTCCCTGATTTTGACAAAGTGGTTTTGACGGAAAATAATGATCTAGAATCGCTGACTCCACCTTTAATTCATCCAAACATGTATGAAGGTTCACCAGATAACCCCACATTTGGTAGAAATGTTGTCAGTAGTTTATATTATAAAACCAAAATGTTCATTCTACTCAAACATATGCCTATAAATAGTCAAACGAGAGACACTGAACATTTGGAGTGGTCTCTTCATTTTTTTCCAGAGCTGTATACCTTATCTTGGCTATTGATTGACAGATGTCCTAAACCCGGCCTTGAACCATTGTCTATGCACATGGAGGCTGCTGGTGCATCGAGTTCATTGTCCGACATTATTTCGCTGAGCCAAAACACACACACACACACACACACACACACACACACACACACACACACACACACACACACACACACACACACACACACACACACACACACACACACACACACACACACACACACACACACACACACACACACACACACACACACACACACACACACACACACACACACACACACACACACACACACACACACACACACACACACACACACACACACACACACACACACTTTTTTTACACAATGGAGCAGAAGGTCTTCCCCCTTATTGGAAATCTGTCTGTGATTCCTGGCCAAGTGCCCCACTGTAGTGCTCTGTATTCAGGGTAAGTGAATGGAAATTAACCCCCCACCCCCTCCCTCCACCCCCCCATGAACCCAAACCACGGAGGTCAGACAGTTAAAAGCTTTTTGACATTAGAGTTTTTTGCTCATCAAGTCCCACTGCCAGACAGACAGACAGACAGACAGACAGACAGACAGACAGACAGACAGACAGACAGACAGACAGACAGACAGACAGACAGACAGACAGACAGACAGACAGACAGACAGACAGACAGACAGACAGACAGACAGACAGGCAGGCAGGCAGGCAGACAGACAGACAGACAGACAGACAGACAGACAGACAGACAGACAGACAGACAGACAGAGAGAGACAGACAGACAGACAGGCAGGCAGACAGACAGACAGAGGGAGAGAGACAGACAGACAGACAGACAGACAGCCAGACAGACAGACAGACAGACAGACAAGAGGCAAGTCTAAATCTCTAGAGTATTAAAAAGCCGGACAATTCAAGCCTTTAACGTTTGACCAAAGTACCGTTATTATCCTTTTAAGTAACTCCAAGAGTTGAGATGGAAACGAAAGGTGAGGGTCACACAGTTAAGATACTCTCAAATGGACTAAATTGAGGGGTTTTTTTTCGAGTGAACATTCGTCCCAGCCAAGTGCAGGTAGAGTCTCTTGATACATTCCACTGAGAGTCTATAAACTAGAATATTGAATTATCTTAAAGCTCAGGGAATAAATAAACTCAAACTGTCTCCTCGACATCAGACAGCCGACACTACATCCAGAAAGCTGGACTCACTAAATATGGATATTTTCTTCTGGTGTAAATATTAGTGGTGCAGAGAGAGGCTTATTTGGGTCGGTGCTCCACAGACCAGTGGCCCACAACATGGCTTTAAGTTGAGATACTTTATTAGTCAATAGTTACATTGAAATGTGTCTTTGCGCATATCCCCTCTCAAGTTCCCACACTCCAGAGGGGGTCAGAGCACAGGGTCAGCCATGGTACAGCGCCCCTGGAGGCTCGAGCAGTTTGGAGGTTAAGTGTCTTGCTCAAGGACACAGTGGTAGAGATGGTGGGCATCCTAACACCCCTAATAACATGTTCAGTGCCACTTATAGTTTTGCTACTAACACCCTCCTGTTCGGTGCCGGGGTTCGAACCCATCCACGTTTCCAATAGTTGCAGATACACATTAAAATAAATGTTACAGATAATCTTTTTGGCATTTTTGCTTTTATGAAACACTACTAACCATTTACAAAACGAGCGCAACCACCCCACCCACCCCCACATTAAAATAATTTAACTGGTGAAACCTGAGTTGACTTCCATTTTGAAGCGGTACCGGCAGCTTAAAATTTCTGCAATATCAGCCAA
>NC_137235.1:2914315-2931815 GCF_949987685.1 Ammodytes marinus | reverse complement strand
ATATTTGGTCAAGGCTAATGTTTTCTGACCAATTTATGAATTTTATCCTCAATTCATTAATTAACACTATAATGCACTGTATATTAATTTTCCTCACACTCAGCCTCCTTGGCCAAATAAGCGCCTCATTGACTCCCATTCAAACGACATTTTTTGACCCTTCTGCCAATAGCTGATAGAAACCAGATTTTTTTTGTTTTGTTTTATTTCCTTGCACTAATGTCTTGAAAATTTAAATTTTTTGTGTTTTTTTTTTAATTGCATCGGTTTTCTCTCATATACCATTGGTTTTAATTACAGGCTGAGATTTAATATTGCTCTCCTCTGCTACTAGCCACTGCAGGCCACATTAATAAATTGTTTCAGCTAAAATGCTCTCTCTGTATTCTTAGTGATGGCATAGTATAGTATAGATGTGTTTTTCGACAAATAAGTGTGTGTGCGTGTCTGTGTGTGTATCCAAACACGGATACTCAAATTCACATAGAGAAAAACAGTTCAGTGTAAATCCATAAAAACTGCATGTGTTGATCCCATGGTCAATTGAGGTTAAATACATGAATTTGGTAATATTAGACATTCATCCTGTTCTTATACCTTGAAATTTTACATTTTCACTATTTTACAGCTGATGCGTGAATTTCATCCTTATAGGCCTGAAGAGCAAAGATACCCCTAGTGGAAACGAGGGAACTGTGATTCATTTTGTATTGTTATCAGTTGTAAAGGCTATAGGCAGGACTTAATTCATAAAACATCTGAAAAAATCATAAAAATATAAAATTTCAAGTTATAAGAGCAGGATGAATGTGTAATATTACCATATTCACAAACTTATCCTCAATTAACCATGGGATCGAAACATGCTGTTTTCATGGATTTACATTGAGCTGTATTTCTATCTGTTATTTGATACACACACAGGCACACATATTCACAAATACATATTTGTTGAAATACACATATACACTACTCTATGCTATTATGAAGAACCCAGACAGGGCATGTTATCTCAAATAATGTATTCATGTGGCCTGCAGTGGCCTAAGTAGCAAGGGAGTGCAAATTTACATTTTAGCCTGTAGTTGAAACACTGGCATATGTGTGAAATTAGCAACAACTAGTAAAAAACACAAAGAATGGAAAATGTCAAGACATTAGTACAAGGAACCAAAAGAATTATAAAAAAATCAGTTTCTCTCATCTTTTGGCAGCAGGGTCAAAAAGTGTGGTTTTAATAGAATTCTGTGTGCCGTACAATGGCCCTTAATGGAGGGCACATTTTAAATCTTAAATAGCAAAAAGAATAGAAATGCATTCAATTCAATATTATTGTTAATTCTTGACATCTATCACACTCTTCTAATCCCACTCAAAAAAATCCAATTCAGACTAATTATTTAGCTTTTTATTGATATTTTGTGTTTTTCCATTAAAAAAAACGAGTGACTTTTTCTAAAACAACTGGAATTTAAAGGGTTAAAATCCTTAAAATAAAGATGAATATGGTTTGTATGGTGAGGACTCGAGTTGAAAAAGAAAGTTATAAAAAAAAATTGGTGGAAAAATACATTCATGTTATTTTTATCTACATATCAATCCAAAGTGACATCTTAAGCGCCGAAGGAGGCTGAGTGTGAGTCTTTTTTTAAATCTTAGATATAAAAAAATATAAAAATGCATTCAAATCAATTTCATTGCACATTTTTTACATCTATCACACTCTTATAATCCCCCTCAAAAAAATCCAATTCAGACTAATTATTTAGCTTTTAATTGATATTTTGTGTTTTTCCATTAAAAAAAACAAGTGACTTTTTCTAAAACAACTGGAATTTAAAGGGTTAAAATCCTTAAAATAAAGATGAATATGGTTTGTATGGTGAGGACTCGAGTTGAAAAAGAAAGTTATAAAAAAAAATTGGTGGAAAAATACATTCATGTTATTTTTATCTACATATCAATCCAAAGTGACATCTTAAGCGCCGAAGGAGGCAGAGTGTGATTTTTTTTAAGGATGCACTGAAGGTTAAAAGCTAAAATGAATACTAATGTGTCACTTACATGTCACAACTGAGCCATACTAGATCATATCATAATCATACCATGCTGATCTGCGTGATTTTAACCTCTGAGGCATTTGTAAATGATTTGAAAAATAGAATCGATGCTACCAATTATTTTGAGAGTTGAAATGGCAAAACAAAGATTGATAAAAACCGTACTCCCTTACAAAAAAAAAGTTAGTACCCATGTCATGGCATTTGTAAGACTTTCCAACGATTAATTTAAGAAATATCAATTAAGGCCCATGGTTTATATTATCTTATCCAATGCCTAAATCACACACACACACACACACACACACACACACACACACACACACACACACACACACACACACACACACACACACACACACACACACACACACACACACACACACACACACACACACACACACACACACACACACACACACACACACACTTTATAGGGGTGTTCGGGAACTCTTGAAGGGCAAACAGCAAGAAAAAAACACGTAATTTGCTTAAATAATCACTATTCTTAAAAATACTGGCAGCCAACTTAATATTAAGTAATTTTCAACATGTCTCGGGTGTTTTTAAGTGTGTACACCCCCACAGTTAGGTTAAATACACTGATCGATAATCCCTTTAAACTAAGCTTTAAGCATGACTTGTACTGGGTTAGCAGTTAGCTACCGTTAGCCGAACCAATATGTTGAGCGTCTTCTAGCGAGAAAAACAATCATTAAAAACTCACCTTAAAATCTTAGTAGTTCTCTTGGGGTCGTAAATGTTGTTGGTCGTCATCGTAAAATAGAAATTTAGCCAAATTATTGTCAAGAAAATTAAACTACGAAGGGACTGACAGACAGCTGATCGGCCTCGGTCCTAAAAGGGAGTGTGGAGAGATGGCGGTTGTATCCGTTGAATTTCACAATAAAAGCGAAAAAGTAATCCGCAGCACGAGATTAAACAGGGGAAGGGGTTGTTTTGTTTTATTTTGAAGGGAGTTTGTTATCCCAGTGTGCATTGCGCGCACCAGCAAACATCATGGCTGCAATGAATGGAGGAAGCTGTTGATGAGTACAAACTTGGAATAAACCTGTTATTATATTGATATTGTAATATTACGTTCAACGGGAATATCTCCATGGCGCTCCCCTGGAAGTAAACTCCGGAGAAAGGGTCTAAAATACTCGATAAACGAAGTAAGTAGCACCGGAAACTGCACTTTTAAAAATGATTTACGTTAGCTTTAAGTATATAAAGCTGTTGTTCAGTTAAAAACACTGGTTCTGTCACAAAATAACCCACTTTTTAAGCTGGTATCTCCAGACCAAAATGTATCCCATGAATTTAGTTTCCCTGGTAACTTCCACCGATCTTTACGAAAGCTGCATTCAATGTATGAAATGCAGTCATTTTTATGTGGCAGTACATACTATCAACCTTGCTTAAACATACGTAGGCTACAGTAGAATTCGAATAAAAAGTAAGAAAATAGTATACAATTGGATAGACTTAACTCAAATATAGGCTACGGTATGCATGTATTTGTTGCTGTTAAAAATATTCACCTTGCTTATGGTTTGTGCAGAAGTATTCGAATAATGTGTATTTTTTTTTGTCAAATAAAGTGCAAAGGGTCAATAAAACTAAATCTAATTTCAGTGTAATGAAGGGGTATGTGTTATTGTGTCTCATATGTTTATATTGTGTTTTCCTCCAGACAGGAGACCAGACCTTCTAAAAGGGCTAGATAGATGGATGGAGGGATGGAGGAAGGGAGGGAGGCAGGGAGGGAGGGAGGCAGGGATGGATGGATGAATGGATGGATGGATGGATGGATGGAGGAATGGAGGGAGGGAGAGAGGGAGGGAGGGAGGGAGTTGCTAGATAAAACATTTCAGTGTAATGAAGGGTCATGTGTTATTGTGTCTCATATGTTTATAGTGTGTGTTCGTGCAGACAGGCGGTGTGATGTCGTGCCCTGAGCCCAGACCTTCTAAAAGTCTAAAAGGGATAGATAGATAGATAGATAGATAGATAGATAGATAGATAGATAGATAGATAGATAGATAGATGGAGGGAGTTACTAGATATAACATTTCAGTGTAATGAAGGGTTATGTGTTATTGTGTCTCACATTCTTTATATTGTGTGTTTCCTCCAGACAGGCGGTGTGATGTCGTGCCCTGAGCCCAGACCTCAGGCTCCTCAGTTTCCTCAGTATCTGCAGCGGTCCATCGACTGTCTGCAGGGCGCCGTCAGGGCCGTGCGCTTCAACGGTGAGAAAGAAACAGATTCAAGATTCAAGATTCAAGATGGTTTATTTTGTCATTGTACCAAAACAACGATAATCTGTTTACAGTTATACCCCGCCAAGAGACATAGAGTGACAATAAACAAACATGGGAGACAGGGGGGGTACACTGAAGAGTTGTCTAGCGTGCGCTGCGCCCCTTAAAGTAGGAAAGGATAAAGAGAACATCAGGGAAAGACAGGTTAAAAAAATGCTACTCTCACACTCCGCTCCTTATAGGTGCGAAGTGTGTGATTAGTACAAAAACCACCTTGGCATAATAAGCAACATGATGACGTGATGACACGATACATATCATTACTGTGTATTTATTTTATTGATTGGTTTATTTAAAGGGGCAGTGTGTAATATGACATCATCAAGAAAGTTCTACAAAGTTCTAGAATGCAACGCTCCCTGGGTAACCCCAACCCTTTTCGAATAATAACAGAAGCTACAGTGGCCTTCAAGGACAAGAACAATTCTACATTCTAAACAATGCACCTGATGACATTCCAAAAACATGGATGCCTCCATAAGACTTACCCGCTCAATTTACAAAATGTAATATTAATATTTGTTATTCTCCGCTCAGGGGGATAATTCAGATTATTCGCAGAGGTGATTGTACACCAATGAGGACATATTTATGAATGAGGATATTGATTTTAGCTAATACATTACTTAAAATGTTACACAGTGCCCCTTTAAGGGACATTGCACAATAATCAACAGTGAGACATATCAGCATAGCATGATCCAATATGGTCACGTTGCAACATTAAAGGGGCACAAGGAGCCGTCAGGGCCGTGCGCTTCAACGGTGAGAAAGAAGGAGACGCAATACATATCATTATTGTTGAGATAAATGGTAAATGGACTTGACTTATATAGCGCTTTCTAGCTGATTTTCTCAGCCCATTCAC
Source organism: Ammodytes marinus (assembly GCF_949987685.1). Taxonomy (NCBI): domain Eukaryota; kingdom Metazoa; phylum Chordata; class Actinopteri; order Uranoscopiformes; family Ammodytidae; genus Ammodytes; species Ammodytes marinus. The sequence goes on along the minus strand of NC_137235.1, from coordinate 2,926,557 downwards.
ACACACACTCATACACCGATGGTAGAAGCTGCCATGCAAGGCACTCTCTGAACCATCGGGAGCAATTTGGGGTTCAGTGTCTTGCTCAGGGACACTTCGACATGTGGCGGGGAGACGGGGGATCGAACCTCCGACCCTGCACTCCAGAGGCGATCTCCCTACCCACTTCGCCACTGCCGCCCCAATAACACTGTACATGGTTCCTACAGATATTCTAGAAAAGGTATTCAGTAAATAATAGAGCATTAATAGGTATTTACACTTGCTTTACCCATTCAAAAAGTGTATTGTTCAACGGTGAGAAAGAGACACAGTACATATCTTGATTTGATTTGATTCAATTTATTTCAGACATATCAAACATACAAAACAAAATGAAAAGCATGGAAATACAATAAACAAAAATTATGTTTTCACAAAAAACAAAAAAAAAAAAAAAAAAAATTATCTGTATTGCTGAGATATGCCTGAAAAGGAGCAGGAAGAAGTAACTCTTTCAAGTTGAGATAACAACGTACACAATTCACTTCCTACAGATATTCTTACTGTCTCAAAGGGCATTATATATATAAAAAAAGGTTTTAAAATATCTTAAATGTATCTTTCAAAGTGCTAAACATGCTAATACATGGAAAGTAGGATTTTATTAAACGTTTTATTGTATTCATGTTGCAATTTACAACCTCAAAATAATCTGTTTTACACGAATGTTCCTCATGTTAATGTCACACAGATCAGCATGGCATGATCTGATATGGTCAAATTACAACATTAAAGGTGCAGTGTGTAATGACATCATCAAGAAAGTTCTACAAAGTTCTAGAATGCAACGCTCCCTGGGTAACCCCACCCCTTTAGAATAATAACAGAAGCTACAGTGGCCTTCAAGGACAAGAACAATTCTACATTTTAAACAATGCACCTGATGACATTCTAACTATGACACTTTCAAGATGGCGGCACTAGGCCTTGGCCCAAAATATGCAGAAATATGGACATATACGAGACCCTTTCTAAGGGGAAAAAAAATAAATCTAAAATTTTTTTTCAGCTATTATGCACTAAATTAAATGTACTTATGGATATTATAATTACTTTCTACAAAATCTGCTAGGAAATAAAACCCAAAATTCTACACACTGCAGGTTTAAAGTGACACATTAATATAATTTTTTTTGGGTTATTAGTTGTTTATTTTGAACCATTAGAAATAAAATGATATATATAATATATACATCGCCCTCTGATTGTTAATTTTGAACAATCTGACATAAGATGACATACCATAAAAAACAAAAACATATTTTTCTACATTTGAAGTAAAGTATTATATTTTAAACCCCTCTGTAGTGAGAACTCGCCATATTCTCAATGAGTTATGCATGAAAAGCATATAGATCACACCTGCCTCTGTCCCATCACATCTGTCCCCTCTGTCAGCTGATGGGAACTACCATCTCAAATTGATCTACTTTTTAAAGAGTTTCCAAATGTTCCTCATACTAATGTCATGCAAATCATCATCATGGCATATGGTCAAACTGCATCATTTAGTTTTTTATTTTCACTGATTGGAAATTAAATGATATGTATATTGGTAACAAATTGTATCATATTGAAAACTAATATATATTAATATATATTATTATTTTATTATTATTATATCATTAATAAGGAATAGATATATGAATCATGGAGAAGGGGTGAGATTAAATCTTTTAAATCTTCTCACCCCTTTTCGAACAGGTAAAGCAAAGTGTAAGACGGTTTATTTTCATTGTGTGGTTTTCATTGTGTGTAAATATCACTTTATATTGTAACTGTGTCCACTTGTTTAATTTATTTTATTGTTTATTATTGCTTCTTTTTTGTTATTATTATTTACTTGTTCGAAATAAAAACATTTTCAATTCAATATAAATCTCCCCCCCCCCCCCCTGTCAGCTGATGGTAACTACCTGCTGTCGTGCGGCAGCGACAAATCTCTGAAGCTTTGGAGCGTGAGCCGCGGAACTCTGCTGAAGACATACAGCGGCCATGGATACGAGGTGCTGGACGCAGACAGGTCACTGAATTCTTTATTTATTTATTTTTGAAGATATTTTTTGGGCATTTTTATACTTTATTGATAGTGTAGAGACAGAGGTGAAATGGGGCAGAGAGGGGAGTGACATGCAGAGAACGACCGCGGGCTGGAATCGAACCCGGGTCCGCTGCTGGCCGAGGACCATGGGGGGGGGGGGGGGACGCCCTACCAACTGAGCTAAGGGCGCCCCCGTCAGTGCATTTTTTATTTATTTATTTTTTATTTACTTTAAAATACTTTTTTAATGTATTTTTTCTAATCCGTTCATTTGTTCACACCTTTGACGTTAAGTTAAACTAAATAGACAAACAATATACAACAGGGAGATGAAAGAAAAATAACATCAACTGGGTTGAAAAACGAAAAATTCAAAATAACTTAATAAATATATATATAAATTTGCACGATAAGATAAATGTGATGTGAATGCAGACAGGTCAGTTAATGCTTTATTCAAACAATATTTATGTCTGGATTTGTATTCTAATATTCAAATATTTTTTGGGTGTGGTTTTCATTTAAGCCTGTACAGGTTTCTGCCACAGACACACACACACACACACACACACACACACACACACACACACACACACACACACACACACACACACACACACACACACACACACACACACACACACACACACACACACACACACACACACACACACACACACACACACACACACATGAACGTATATGTTGTATCACTCACTGTTTTTATATTGTTTGTATGAGAAATAAAAAACTAAACTAATATAAATATACATGATACCATAAATGCCTCTGTATTAACATTTCTTATATATATATATTTTTTTTAACCTTTATCTCTACAGGTAAATCCCATAACATAACAGTGTCTGTTTGTCACTGTGTGTCTCCACAGTTCGTTTGACAACAGCAACCTTTGCTCCTGCAGCTCTGATAAGACTGTGATCCTGTGGGACGTCGCTACAGGACAGGTCCAACGCAAACTACGGGGGCACGCAGGGGTCAGTTCGGCTGCTTAGAAATGTTTTGAGTACCTTGAAAAGCGCTATATAAATCCAATCAATTATTATTATTATTATTATTATTATTATTATTATTATTATTATTATTATTATTATTATTATTATTATTATTATTGTTATTATTATTATTTATTATTTTTATTATTATTATTATTTTATTATTATTATTATTATTATTATTATTATTATTATTTTCTCAACTGGAACTTTTGTTTTAAAAAAAATTTCAATTATGTGATTAAAAATCTTGTTTATTTTTTTGTTGTTGCACCAATTCAGTTTCATTGTTTTTTTTCTATTGTCCAAAAGCTTCAGTTAGTAAAAAAAAATTGGAACTTTTATTTTTCGTAACATTTTTATTTAATAATAATAATAATAATAAAAAAGAAAAAGCTTTTAGTTGCCCCTGTAAACGTTAGATTTTGATTTTTCTTTTGTGTCTCTAAATATTTGGTTTTATTTGGTCTTTATTAAAAAAAAATGTAATACCTCGTTAAAATGTCCCACACACAGAAAGTCAACTGTGTCCAGTTCAACGAGGAGGCAACTGTCATCTTGTCTGGTGAGTCCTCACTCATGTCTACAGTACACACTACATTATTCTTTAAACTTTGTGTATTTAGGTTGCACTCATAATCGGATAACTAAACGAATAAGACCTCAACAGGACTTTTAAACTGCATGTAAACACCTTTATCCGATCTACTTCGGACACAAATCGGCACAATAACGGACAAGAGAAGTCGGATAAGAACACCTAGATAATTCGTTCATTGTCGGCTTTCTCTCTGCATGTATACAGGGATCGGATATCGCATATCGGACTTCTCGTTCTGTGCTTGTGTGCCTGCGCGTGATAGGCTACACCATGGGTTATTGACGGAAGAGAACCGGACGTGGCTCTAAAACCACTTGTTGAAAGCATGGTTGAAAGGGCTACAGCGCCACCTAGCATAGTGGAGACAGCCATGCATCGGACATTTATCCGATTCCTGAAAGGCCATGTATACTCAGACAAGTGACACGGTCCGTTCGAGTGTCTTGTTCGATATATGTGATAATCCAATCTAGTTGTGCCATGTAACCACACTGAGTGTTAACAAAGCAAATATGAACTGTATTGTGTGTGTGTGTGTGTGTGTGTGTGTGTGTGTGTGTGTGTGTGTGTGTGTGTGTGTGTGTGTGTGTGTGTGTGTGTGTGTGTGTGTGTGTGTGTGTGTGTGTGTGTGTGTGTGTGTGTGTGTGTGTGTGTGTGTGTGTGTGTGTGTGTGTGTGTGTGTGTGTGTGTGTGTGTGTGTGTGTGTGTGTGTGTGTGTGTAGGCTCCATAGACGGGTCCGTGCGTTGCTGGGATACCCGGTCTCGGAGGTTTGAGCCGATCCAGGTTCTAGACGAAGCGTCGGACGGAATCAGCAGCCTGAAGGTGGTGCAACACGAACTGCTCACAGGGTCAGTCACACACACACACACACACACACACACTCGCTCGCTCGCTCACTCACTCACTCACTCACTCACTCACTCACTCACTCACTCACTCACTCACTCACTCACTCACTCACTCACTCACTCACTCACTCACTCACTCACTCACTCACTCACTCACTCACTCACTCACTCACTCACTCACTCACTCACTCACTCACTCACTCACTCACTCACTCACACAAACAAACAAACAAACAAACAAACAAACAAACAAACAAACAAACTCACTCACTCACTCACTCACTCACTCACTCACTCACTCACTCACTCACTCACTCACTCACTCACTCACTCACTCACTCACTCACTCACTCACTCACTCACTCACTCACTCACTCACTCACTCACTCACTCACTCACACTCACTCACTCACTCACTCACTCACTCACTCACTCACTCACTCACTCACTCACTCACTCACTCACTCACTCACTCACTCACTCACTCACTCACTCACTCACTCACTCACTCACACACACAATCCGACCACATAAGAGCGGGGTGTTGATGCCGCCAAGTTGCACCGACATGTTTCTACGGTAGCACGGAAGGCACAAACGTAGGTGTTTTTATATATAGTGGGCGTCCTGGGGAAATGCACCTGTTGGAAGACCAAGAAGAAGAAGAAGTACTATAGAATAAATAACTAAATACATCTTCACCTCATCACTTGATATTGTGGGAAAGACTTGAGGCAGTGGTGGATGATGCCATCTTTAGTAACTATAGCTTCTTGTCCTTGAAGGCCACCGTAGCTTCTGGAAATTCTCCAAAAGGGAGAGGGTTAGCAAGGGAGCGTTGCAATCTAGAATCTCACCACTAGATGCCGCTAAATGTTCGTATATTGACTCGACATAAATGAGGGTCACACCTCAACTGATCTTTCGAGTATAAATAAAGGTTAAAAGAAAATGAAAAATGAAAATATTACACACTGTGCCTTTAAAGGTGCAGTGTGTAATATGACATCATCAAGAACGTTCTACAAAGTTCTAGAATGCAACGCTCCCTGGGTAACCCCAACCCTTTAGAATAATAACAGAAGCTACAGTGGCCTTCAAGGACAAGAACAATTCTAAATTTTAAACAATGCACCTGATGACATTCCAACTATGACACTTTCAAGATGGCGGCACTAGGCCTTGGTCCAAAATATGCAGAAATATGGACATATATGAGACCCTTTCTAAGGGAAAAAATAATAATAATAAAAGAAAATTCAGCTATTATGCACTAAATTAAATGTACTTATGGATATTATAATTACTTTCTACAAAATCTGCTAGGAAATAAAACCCAAAATTCTACACACTGTGCCTTTAATACATTGATCTTGTGTTCAGGTCGGTGGACGGCAGAGTGAGACGCTACGACCTGAGAATGGGAGAGCTGCACGTTGACTTCGTTAACAGTCAGTAATGTTTTTATTTTCACAAAATACTTACAACATTCATCAAGAGTTATAACATCAAATATAATAGATCGGATTTATATAGCGCTTTTGTTCACACTCAAAGACGCTTTACAGGGTTCCAGGTTCCATTCATTCACACACAGTCATACTGGTGGTGATAAACTATATACTATCTACTGTTAATGTTAGCAGCAGTTGTGGACGTAGCATTTTAACTAATTGTTGTTCTAACTACGTGGAAAAGCTAAATTAATTTGTCTGTGTGTGTGCGTGCCTGTGTGTGTGCTTGTGTGTGTGTGCGTGTGTATGTGTGTGTGTGTTCGTGCCTGCGTGTGTGTGTGTACGTGTGTGTGTGTGTGTGTGTGTGTGCGTGCGTGCGTGTATGTCTGTCCCAGGTCCCATCACGTGTGTGTGTTTCAGTGCGGACGGACAGTGCACTCTGAGCTCCAGCCTGGACTCAACGGTCAGACTACTGGACAAGGGAACGGGGGAGATGCTGGGAGAGTGAGTGATGTTTTTTAGATAATTTTTTTTTGGCATTTTCAAGCTTTATTAGACAGTACAGAGTTGAAATGGAAATCGGATTCGAACCCGCGACCACTGCAACGAAGGCCGGAGCCAATATGGTACACGCTCTATCCACTACGCCACCGGAGCACACCAAGAGAGTGAGTGACGTTTGACTTTACTAGTCAACTTATCCAATCACATTTTTTTATTAGTTTAAAAATCTTAATTGTAAAAAAAAAAATACAAATAAAAGTATTACTAGGGGGCGCCCTTAGCTCAGTTGGTAGGACGTCCCCCGCCCCCCCCCCCCCATGGGCCTCAGCCAGCAGCGGACCCGGGTTCGATTCCAGCCCGCGGTCGTTCTCTGCATGTCACTCCCCTCTCTGCCCCATTTCAACTCTGTCTCTACACTATCAATAAAAAGCATAAAAAAAATGCCAAAAAAAAATATCTTAAAAAAAAGTATTAGCTACTAGGCTTTATTAATATTTTTTTTATTTTGAAAAAAGATTGGTTGTATTTTTCTACACAATATAAAACATCTGAACATTCCATTATTAATAAAAGGTTATACAGAAATAATTTAAACATTGGAACATTAAACCTGCAGTGTGTAGAATTTGGGGTTTTATTTCCTAGCAGATTTTGTAGAAAGTAATTATAATATCCATAAGTACATTTAATTTAGTGCATAATAGCTGAAAAAAATGTTTTGAATTATTTTTTTTCTCCCTTAGAAAGGGTCTCATATATGTCCATATTTCTGCATATTTTGGACCATGGCCTAGTGCTGCCATCTTGAAAGTGTCATAGTTGGAATGTCATCAGGTGCATTGTTTAAAATTTAGAATTGTTCTTGTCCTTGAAGGCCACTGTAGCTTCTGTTATTATTCGAAAGGGTTGGGGTTACCCAGGGAGCGTTGCATTCTAGAACTTTGTAGAACTTTCTTGATGATGTCATATTACACACTGCACCTTTAATCTCCAAACACGCTTTCTTGGTATTTACGCGTTGTAAATGTGTGTCTGTTATTTTGTCCACACCCTGTATGTGTTTGTATTCTTGAGGAACCTGGCTGTTTTCTGAGCAAAGTATTACATATGTGTATTACTCACACTGTAAATATGATTACATTGACGCTGTATTGTGTGTGTGTGTGTGTGTGTGTGTGTGTGTGTGTGTGTGTGTGTGTGTGTGTGTGTGTGTGTGTGTGTGTGTGTGTGTGTGTGTGTGTGTGTGTGTGTGTGTGTGTCTGTTCTGTGTGTGTGTGTGTGTGTGTGTGTGTGTGTGTGTGTGTGTGTGTGTGTGTGTGTGTGTGTGTGTGTGTGTGTGTGTGTGTGTGTGTGTGTGTGTGTGTGTGTGTGTGTGTGTGTGTGTGTCTGTGTGTGTGTGTGTGTGTGTGTGTGTGTGTGTGTGTGTCTGTTCTGTGTGTGTGTATGTGTGTCTGTTCTGTGTGTGTGTGTGTGTGTGTGTGTCTGTTCCTCTCAGATATAAAGGACACAAGATGAAGGGCTATAAGCTGGACTGCTGTCTGTCCAGCAAAGACACTCACGTCCTGAGCTGCTCAGAGGATGGACATGTTTACTGCTGGGACCTGGTCGAGGTACGGTTTTTTAAGATTATTTTTTTTGGGGGGCAATTTAGCTTTTTTTGGATAGATTTGGAGAGACACTTGAAATGGGGCAAAGAGGGGAAGACATGCAGAGAACTGACCCGGTCGGGATTCGAACCCCCACGACGGCCCCCCCCCCCACAGAGTAAGTTTTTAACAGAATGGGTTTACCATGCATTCCACAAAATGTATGTGGATAAAAGCATTTTGTCATTCTTAACTGCAGCATGTAACCTCACTGCCATGTCCCTATAATTCAGTGGTCGCAGGTTCAAATCCGACCCGTGGACCTTTACTGCAGGTCATCCCCCCTCTCTCTCTCTCTCTCTCTCTCTCTCTCTCTCTCTCTCTCTGTCTCTCTGTCTCCCCATTTCAACTCTGTACAATCAAATAAAGCTTGAAAAAATTACAGAAAGTAATATTTAAAAAATAAAACAAACAAAAAAGTGTCTTTGCCTTCGAGATGGCTCTAGTTTCATAGAAAAAAACACCAATGATCTTACAACACTGCCTAACGATGTACCGGTTGTTTTTTTTACCAGAATGCAAATACTGTGATGTAAACTCTTTTTTCTTTTTTTACGATTATTTTGGGCATTTTCAAGCTTTATTAGATAGTACAGAGTTGAAATAGGGAGACAGAAGAAGAGAGGGTGGGGGTTGACATATGGTAAAGGTCCACGGGTCGGATTTGAACCCGCGACCACTGCAACGAAGGCCGGAGCCGATATGGTACGCGCTCTATCCACTACACCACCAGAGCGCTCCGTAAAGTTAACTTTTGTTGTTGTGTGTTTCTTGCCCCGTAGGGATCCCTGTCCCTGAAGCTGCCAGTCGGGAAGGCGGTGGTGCAGTCGATGTCCTTTCATCCCACGGAGGTTTGTCTCCTCACAGCCATGGAGGGGCGCGTACAGGTGTGGGGGGGCGAGCCCGCGGAGACAGAGGAGGAGGGGGAGGAGATGGCTATGTAGAGAAAGTCTCCAAAGCGCTAGATTCACATGCTGTGAGGATTCAATTTTTCCTGATTCTCCATTTAAAGGTGCACTGTGTAACTTTGGATGTGTCAGAGAAATGAACATTATCTTAGGAATATTCTCATAACTGAAAAAACAAAACTTTACTGACAGGAAAATTGGATCCCTGGTTTGAAAGAAGAGAGGGGGGTGGAGGGAGGGGGAGGAAGAGAGAGAGAGAGAGAGAGCGGGGGAGAGAGAGAGAGACACGTAAAGAGAGAGAGGGGGGAGAGAGAGAGAGGGAGAGAAAGAAAGAGAGGGAGATAGAGAGAGAGAGAGGGGGGAGGGAGGGAGGGGGAGAGAAAGAGAGAGACAGAGGAGGAGGAGATAGCTACGTAGAGACAGTGAAAGTCTACAAAACGCTTCATTTACATGCTGCTTAGATGCTCCAGTTAAAGGTGCACTCTGCAACTTTGGGTGTGTGAGAGAAATACATTTTTTTTTACCTTCTCAGCCAGATTATCAGTCACAATTTATGTCTGTTAGCTTCACAATTACATGGTTCACCAATGAGGAACGCTAATGTTGAACACAGCAGCCGACACAAAAAAATACAATGTAAATGTACAATTGAAAAAATGCTGTTAACTTTTTCCTTACAGTTGTTCAGAGTACATGATCTGAATTTGAATCTTATGTTAAGTCAATGAGAAAATTTGGATTTTCTTTTCATGTGCGAATCAACATATATTTTTGTACAAAAACTTGAATAAACATTTTCTTGTATAAATGCCACCACGTGTAGATTCTCTCTCCTTTAAAATGACCACCACCAATAGACACAGTTTCCTTCAGTACACACTTATCTTTATTAGGACACTGTACTTTACAAAAATAACTTAATCAGCATGACAAGAAAAAAAAATAACAATAAATAAATAACTTATTTTACATAAATACTTTTTTTCTTTCCAACCGTAAAGCTGGACTGTTGTCGAAATACGTCTGAATTGTCGAGATCTTCACTGAGCCGCGATGGTTAAATCCAGGCAGCTTCGTTCATATAATCTGTTCAATTTTTTAACCCCAAAATTGCACCGAAGATTTTCTCAAAATAAATACAGATCAGTTTATTAAAAAAAATAAAAATAGTCAAGTAGTTTTTTGCTAGTAGAATCATTTCTCCGTTCAGTTTGACCCTTTTTAGAACAGAAAAAAATCTAAATTCAGTAAGATCTATCATTTTTAAAGAAGTACTCATTTCCAATTTCTATTTATGGCCAATGTCAGATGAAATACTCCCCGACTGTGCATGAACCAAGAAAAGCAGCATGATTTTCTGTCTGTCTGTCTGTCTTTTTGTATCTGAGTAGTTTTTTTAAAAGCTTGCAAATGCCAAAAGTATCAAAACCTTAATCCTATTGTCAAGTCAAAACATAATTCACAAGGTTTTTACCCAAAAGTGAAAATAGCTTCGTTTTGTGCTTGATTCTCACATAAATAACTTCATAAAAAAACTTTGTTCAGCTGTATGTCATATCAGATTGAAAGTCTTCATTTACAGACATTACAAGCGAACCGGTAACTCTTTACAATAAGGGAACATTAATTTACCATCACTTAATGCTATTCTCAGTTAGGTCATTCATAGCAAATGCTTATTACTGTCAATGCTTTGTTATTAACGGTTAGTTGATGCTCGGTTAAACATTACCTAAGCATAACAGTTAGCTAAAGCTTATTAAGTACAGCTCTGGTGAAAATTAAGAGACAACTTTTTTTGAATTGTCATCCATCTTCATCTCTACATTACTTAAAGGCCTACTTCACCGGTTTGAATATGAAGGTGTATTGAATTCTGAGATCCTATGTAGTATAAATGTGCAAAAAAAAACGTACTTTGTAAATATTACTGTGACATCACAGTAATATTTACAAAGTAAGTTTTTTTTTTAACCCTATATTTCTCTTTCTGTGATGTCACGAGAAAGAGAAATATAGGGTTAAAAAAAAACACTCTTTCTGCCTTTTCTCAGGCTAGGATGAACCGATTTAAAAACATTTCGCACATTTATACTCCATAGGATCTCAGAATTCAATACACCTTCATATTCAAACCAGTGAAGTAGGCCTTTAATGGAAATGCTCTTAATATCGAACAAGAGACACTGAACATTTGGAGTGGTCTGTTCATTTCTTCCAGAGCTCTATTAACTAAGCATTATCCAACAGGAAATGAATTGACCCTTATTGTATTAAAGTGCTTCCACAGAACCTTTCAGCAAACACCTCATCCACGCTACAGCCTTGTCTAGCTATCCAACACATAAATAAATTCATATGAACACAATCGAATCAAAGTCTTCATCTACAGACATTACAAGAGCCAGAAAGCCAGTGTGTGTGTGTGTGTGTGTCTGTCTCTCTGTCTGTCTGTCTGTCTGTCTGTCTGTCTGTCTGTCTGTCTGTCTGTCTGTCTGTGCCAAGCCCCCCCCCTCCCCATCGGTCTACCCCACACAGCTGCACCCCCCTGCCGACAGCTGTTCCACCTTGTGCCAGCGGTGCGAGTTGTCCAGGAAGGCCATGTCCTCGTGGTGAGTGGGTCTGCAACACGGTGCGTGGTGCCACATCTCCCCGGCCGCGGGCTCCGGCAGCACCCCGCTAAGGAGCAGGTTCGTCAGGGTGAGATCGTGGTTGGAGCGCCTGTGGGGACAGCTACCTCCACAGTACTTGAAGAGCACCGTCTCGTCAGAATCGTAGCCCAAACCGAGAGCTCGAACCTGGATTAAAACGGAGCGGAGGCCGCAGTGGTGGGAGTCTGTGGTGGAGCGACGCGAACGGGCGGGGATCCTCCATGGGGCCAATCCAGAATTATTATTGGGGATTATTGTTGTTGGTGATGGTTCCATTCCGGAAGCCTCGGTTTGCCAGTGTTCTGTTGCTGTGTCTCTGGTTCTCTTGTTCTCGTTGTGTGATGTGTGGGGAGAGGCTGTGCCCGGTTTCTGATCTGGAAAAAAGGCAAAAAGAGTTAGGGTTATGTAAATATGTCCGCTGTACTAAAGTTACCAGTAGAAAAGTACTTTAAGTAGAAAGCAAAGGTCATGTCAAGCGTCACCCCAGGTCACTTTTAGACAACAGTTATACTCTTAACAGAAAAAAATCT
>NC_137235.1:2881815-2909315 GCF_949987685.1 Ammodytes marinus | reverse complement strand
ATTTCAATAATTCTTTCATCCGTAAGGTATTTCGAGACGGCACTAAATTAAGACATTACAATGAAGAATGACAGTGTATTTTTAAGCAATACTCTTCCCTAGTTATAGTCCAATCCACTCAATATCTGACCAACTTTAACTCCAAAATACTCCAGGTTTAATTTCAGAGTCCTGTTTTTTATATTAGAAACACCAAATGTATATTCTGTGTTTTGCGGTCGCCCCCCTGTCCCCCCCTCCCCCCCTGACTCCGCCACTGCCTTTAAGTACAAGTTTGATTGATTTAATTTATTTCAGACATTTCAAAAATACAAAACAAAATGAAAAGCATAAAAAAACAATAAACAAAAATTATGTTTAAATTATTTCACAAAAAGAAAAAAGAAAACAAGTTACATATATTGATATGATATGCCTGAAAAGGACTAGGAAGAAGTACACACTTATTTAATCCTACCCCTTTTCCACAGCTCAAAAAATTATATTTATTATATTAGCTTCTTATTCTCTATACAATTATTGTTGAAAATCAACAAGAGCTCTGTTTTAGTCAGGTGTCCAGAAGAAAGCGAAAACATTCCCACAGAGAGCACGTCCCATTTCCCGGTGATTTGCACAGAGAAGGAGAGCAACGCTAAAGGGCAAAGGGCCTGAGACATTCTTTCCACCTTCAAAGAGGCGAGGGAGGATAGGTGGTGAAATACAGAGATACACAGCCTTCCCTTTGGACCACGGCTTCAAGAAGCAGTCTGGAATCCAGCGCTGTCAGAGCACAGGAATGGAAGGAACGTGGCAGCCATTTTCTCTGAAAAAATAATCATATAAAAGAATAATAAGGGAAATAGACACCCAGTATTTTTTTTCACTGTGCTAAACCTGGCAGGATCTGGAAACACTCTGTTGATGTTTACAAATCTAGATACCCATCGTTTGAAAAAGTGTCCTCTTTATTATTGAGGCCAGAAATTATACATATTTAAAACAGAGTAGTGCACTCCTCTTTGGATAGATAGTAGGCAATCCTAATCTTTACACAATAGAGTCAATGTGTCGGAGTTTATTTGTCATGCTGGTGTCATGGCTTTAGGGAGGCTTTGCCGATCGGTGGAAAAACGTTGGTCCAAATTGAAATACTTCAGCAGTTTTGTCATGGAAAACATGGACATTTTGTACAGATATTCATGGGATCAAGAGGATGATTCATCATGACTGTAGAGATCTTGTCATCAACACCACCGGCAGGTCAAAAGGTTCTACTCATCCTTTAAAGCTGCAGTGTGTAGAATTTTGGGTTTTATTTCCTAGCAGATTTTGTAGAAAGTAATTATAATATCCATAAGTACATTTAATTTAGTGCATAATAGCTGAAAACAAAATTTTGAATTATTATTTTTACCTTTAGAAAGGGTCTCATATATGTCCATATTTCTGCATATTTTGGACCAAGGCCTAGTGCCGCCATCTTGAAAGTGTCATAGTTGGAATCGGAATGTTGGAATCAGGTGCATTGTTTAAAATGTAGAATTGTTCTTGTCCTTGAAGGCCACTGTAGCTTCTGTTATTATTCGAAAGGGTTGGGGTTACCCAGGGAGTGTTGCATTCTAGAACTTCGTAGAACTTTCTTGATGATGTCATATTACACACTGCACCTTTAAGATATCCTAAAATCTAATGATTGCTACAAAACGTGTTCATGGTTCCCAAACGATGTATCATTCATAATACCTTCATAATACCTTGTGATCCCCTGATTTTTTTCCGTTGTGCCGTCGTGAGGTTGACATTCATGTTTTTGAGTGATTTGTCTCAACACACTCTGGGAATAATTGTGATTTAATTTAAAGAAATGAATGTTCCGCTTTAATCCACTGTAGCTGCACAACAATGGTCAAAACTGATGTCATCATTCATTCATTCATCATTCATTCATTTATCATAATTTACAGAATTTAATTCATTACTATGCTAAATGTGTTGAACTTCAATATCATATTTAAATATTAAGAAGGAGATGCCTGTATTAGGGTCACTGTCATGTGCAATACTGGAGCCTGTGCAATCTCGGGCTATCCATTATTTCTATGAAGCACTGTTTCTTTGCATTAACTTAAAGGTGCAGTGTGTAATATGCACTAGGCATTGGTCCAAAATATGCAGAAATATGGACATATATGAGACCCTTTCTAAGGAAAAAAATAATAATTAAAAAAAAAAATCAGCTATTATGCACTAAAATAAATGTACTTATGGATATTATAATTACTTTCTACAAAATCTGCTAGGAAATAAAACCCCAAAATTCTACACACTGCAGGTTTAACACATTATATATTGTATATGTACTTACAATGGCTGCAGAAGTTAAACAATGTATTCTGTACCACAAACATTCACAGATTCACTAGTGCTGCTGCTGCAAACCTATAGTAACAGCTTAAGCATTTTGCGCCTTGCTCAAGGGCACAACGGCAGCTAGAGTTAGCGATGGCCCAGATTCCTTATCAGAGATGTTGCAGCTTTTTCCTAACCTCCGGGCGGCTTTCATCTCCGTATATAAATGTCACAATCGTCTGGTGTTCTAATCCCGTTTTAAATCTTTCTTAAGGCAGCGTAGATCCGTAGATCCTTAAAGGGACAATCACTCCTCCCTGCTCTCCGTCTCCTCTGGCACATTCCTGCATCTCGGCACATTCATTTTGTTGTCACGAACGAAGCAGACATATAGGCTACATTTAGTTTTTTTTAAAGAATGGTATGATGTACTGCTTCCTGTATGTCTTTCCCTTCTATCATAAACATAGATAGAAAGTGTCTGTTGTAGAAGATTAATAGAACATATAATAACACAAACGAATTTAGCCGGTACTGCAGTATCTCACAAAAGTGCAGTACACCCCTCACATTTCTTCAAATATTTCATTATATCTTTTCATGGGACAACACTTAAAAAACGACACTTTGATTTGATACAATATAAAGTAAATTTACGCTGTTATTCAAGTTGTACACTGACTACTTTAAATTGTATCAAAATGTGTGGGAGTGTAGTGTACTCACTTTTGTGGTTTTGTGAGATACTGTATGTCCTTTATGTTTAAGGTTAAACATAACTATCTGTAAACAACAGAACTAACTTTTTTTCCTATTTAATCCTGATAATTTCTTAACTTGATGATGTGCATAATTCCATATTTAAACCAGCTGCACCAATTATTTAGGTCATTTTCTTTATGTTGTATTGTCCTAAGCAGATCTCTCTCTCTCTCTCTCTCTCTCTCTCTCTCTCTCTCTCTCTCTCTCTCTCTCTCTCTCTCTCTCTCTCTTGAGAATGAGAAACTGTGTCTCAATGAGATAACCTGTATAAATAAAGGTTAAATGCATTTTTTTTTAAATGTTACAGTACTTGAAGATAAGGATAAGATTAGCATACTAAATAAATCACTTCGTTTTTCTATTAAAAAGGCAGTCAGACATCTGTGGCCCAGGCATGACTCCAGACTGTGCTAAATGCAGCCTGAGTTATGGCCAAAACTGATGCAAAGAAGCAAAAATAGAACATGAAAAAAAACATACATATAAATATAGCCTGAACTATACATCACTAGATTTCAGTATGATACATCTGTAACATTTAAAGATTCTAAATAATGTGCCGCTGTATGTGAAAAATATTGGAAGAAGTTTAATTCAAACAAATAAGACTAAAGTAAAAGCTATAGTGTGTAACTTCCATCAACCCAATGAGCAGTAGAATCTACAATTGAAACACTTCTTGGGATTTTGCTAAACTCCTGCGCCAGTGTCGGGGGGGCGACACCAGTTTGTAAATGCCACGAGAAAAACAGAGAAAGTATTGTGGAGTTGAAAGGCTAAATCTTTGCTTTGCTTGGCGATGGTTTGAATGTAACACACATTCATTAATATGAAAAAGTTACGCACTATAGCTTTTAAAGGTGCAGTGTGTAATATGACATCATCAAGAAAGTTCTACAAAGTTCTAGAATGCAACGCTCCCTGGGTAACCCCACCCCTTTCGAATAATAACAGAAGCTACAGTGGCCTTCAAGGACAAGAACAATTCTACATTTTAAACAATGCACCTGATGACATTCCAACTATGACACTTCCAAAATGGCGGCGACTGGTTTTGGTCCAAGAAATGGAGAAATATGAACATACACCCTTTCTAAGGGAAAGAAAAATAATTCTACATTTTTGTTTCAGCTATTATGCACTAAATTAAATGTACTTATGGATATTATAATTATTTTCTACAAAATCTGCTAGGAAATAAAACCCAAAATTCTACACACTGCAGGTTTAATAAAATAAAAAAAGCAAAAAATTAAAAATGATTTGCGTTTGGTTCGTTGACAAATCTCAAACCAAAGTGATGACAAGTTGCAAAATCTCCTGACTAACAAGAGAGACCACTCACTCAGTGTCCTGCATCTCTCCACAAACACAGCGAATATAATACATATTTTTATAATTTTATTTTTTTATATATTTTTATTTTTTTACTATGGAAAAGGGGTAGGATTAAATAAGTGTATACTTCTTCCTGCTCCTTTTCGGGCATATCACATCAATACAGATAATTTTTTTTTCTTTTTGTGAAGTCTTTTAAACATACATTTTGTTTGTTGTATTTTTGTGCTTTTCATTTAGTTTTGTATTGTTTTTGATATGTCTGAAATAAAATAAAAAATTAAATTAAATGAAACACACTCACACGTTCTCAGAGAAAACGGAAATGATTATCATAACAATACACAACATTTTTCAACATTCTAACTGTATGAATAGGCTAATATATATAGGCTATATGACTTGGTTGGGATGATTCCTCAGTGCATTCCTGGCTGGGCTGGTCACAGAGACAGTCGCTCCATGTAGGGTTTGTCTGAGCCGAGCGGGGCAGGAATGTAGGGAGCAGCCCGAAAAGGAACGAGAAATATTCACCGAAGATTTATTATTATTTAAACCTCGGAATGTCAAACTCGCACCGAACACCGAACAGCTCCCGCTCCCGTTTTACTGTCATAAATCTGTTGATGCTCCACCGTGTGTCATCATCGGGGCACAAGCATCTGAAAAGGTTTGTGATCTGTGTGTAGTAGCAGGTGATTTAACTGACACATACACACACACACACACACACACACACACACACACACACACACACACACGGACACACACGCCTCCTTTGGTTGGAGACTCCTGGACAATAATGACATAACGCTGACACACCAACTTACACCATGTGTCTGTCATCATGGCACAAAAATCTGAAGGTTTTTGTGATATTTTCTGTGCATTAAAGATGGTGATTCAACTGACACACACACACACACACACACACACACGCAAACACACACACACACGCAAACACACACACTCACTCCTTCAGTCAGAGATGTGCAAGTCAGTGCAATCGGCTGCAGACTCCTGGGCAATGATGAAATAAAGCTGACACACCACATTACACATTTACCCTGTGTTCCAAATCACATACTCTTTCTTTTTACTACACTACATACTAAAGTACAGAAGAGTTTTAGTCTTTTTACTACACTACATACTAAAGTACAGAAGAGTTTTAGGGCCACAGCAGAGAAAAAACTATCCGATAAGGACGTTTAATTTTTCCATTATGTCGAGAAATGTCAAGAATAACGACGAATACTCCAAAATGCCATTGGAGTTAGTGGGGCATCTATGTATTTTCAGCATACTACAAATGACGTGCGTGTATACTTGGGACATCCTAAATATTTTTCTGGCATACTAAATAGTAGGGAAGTATGCGATTCGGAACCAAGGGTTAGTAAGTGGAAACAGGAACATTTCACCCATATTACTAATGGCAAGTAAAGGTGCAGTCAGTGATCAGAGAACGCTTGTTGTCAAAATCAGTGAATATTTCCTCAAGATGCGCTACTACCTGTCCATACTGTGTGTGCGCTGAAAACCAATCTTTAATTTAATTTTTTTTTCATTTAACTTTTATTTATCCTCGAGAGACCAATTGAGGGGTGACCCTCATTTACAATGACGTCGAGTTCAAACAAATTCCAAGGAAAAACAACAATACATACACAATATTCAATGCAAATACATCAAATACACAACAACAGGTGAAGAGAAGAAAAAAAACAAAAAAACAATTGAAACATTTACATAGTGGTGAAGAGTGGCAGCAATTAAAATGAAATGAAATGGGTGAAAGTACAATATAGCCTAATTAAAACAGTTACAGGTAGAGTTTGGCAGATCTAATTTTAAATATACAACTTGAGCTCTGTAAGAGGGTGTATAAAGAAAGGTGGCCCACCGTAGCTAACATGCCCATTTACAGATTCTAGGCTGTGTATTAACACTGGATTTTTTTCAACACGCACAGTAGACAGGTAGCAGTGTGAGGAGCAATACAGATTTTGACAAGACAACTCCAAAATCGCTGACTCCCACTTTAATGCAGTGTATGTTTAAGATAACTGTAAGTGTAGTAAATTAGAATATATATAAGAAGTGGGACAAGGCTTGTTTTAAGAAAAAGACAGAATACTATATCAGGGTTTACTGATTTAAAATAACTAAATATAAATAAGACACAAAATACTTCAATCAATGCATCCACAGGCTTTTATTTAAACAAGTCTTCCTGCACATTTATATGGATATATTTGTTTCATATTTTACAATAGAAAATGTTCTCGATAGCTTTACAATATATATTTTCTCTTAATACAAATGGCACAAAGAGAGGACTTAATGGATCCAGAAAAATCAATCAATTTGTTTTACGACGGAAAATACTGTATTTGACAACAACTAGAAGGACAGAAAACGAGGATGGACATTTTCTTAATTTTTTCACAAGACGTATTTTCATAAATCATTTCAGCTGGCAATTAATTCCTTTAGGTTTCAGCCTAAAAATAACCAAACATGAAACGTGTCAGTCCAACATAAGGAGCGCATTAGACTTTTAGAAAAGTTACTTTACACAAGGACTTCCGTAGCAGTTATGAATGTTGTAATTGCCAATAAAAAAAATGTTATGTAATAAAGCTGATCATTTAGTTACTTGCCAATAACTTAGGTTGCGTTCCGAATCGCATACTCTTTCTTTTTTCTATTCTACATACTACATCCGATGATAAAAAGAATCTAGTTAGGATGCAGTAGGCATACTATTGGGACATACTTTACTCTCTTATTTCATCATAACATTGCGCCTTGATCTTCCGTCGCATCCCCGTTTGTTTTCATATGGAGGCTTTGGCGATGTGACGTCACTTCACGTGCGCACTGGATTGTGGGTCAGAATCGCCCAAATAGGATGCACTTTTCAACACTAACAATCTTGGCCGCATGAAGTAGGACATCCGGGTACTTCTAACCATCCTAAATCTGGCCACAAGAATCGGGACATCCTAAATCTTTTTTCTACATACTATATAGTAGAAAGTATGTGATTCGGAACGCAACCTCTATAACATTTCTGAACCAAAAACAAAATAACCGTTTTGCTCATAATGTAAAAAGTTAAATCTGGGGTATATGATTTCTGATTGGTCAAAGTTAACATGAGCTGTACACTTTGACCAATCAGAGCGAGAGGCTCCGATTCTCTGTTCTTATTGGCTGTTGGGACTGTCCGTTCACTTTGGCACGACTTTGTTGGTGTAGTAGAGCGTGTCAGGGAGGGACCATAGGGGAGGGACCAAAGAGAACAAGTGGAGCGGTTGAGGTATTTGGATTCAAATCTCTATCCCAACTGCTATTTTCTCCCCAAATCCTCCACCCCAGCTTTAATACATTATTGGTCGGGTTTGAAAACATCCTTTAAGAATCATATAACTGGAGCTGATAATGTAAATAACATCCTTATATCACTATTGAATTTTTATTAATTGGCTATAAAGTATCACACTTCCATGACACTTGATTAGACATGTAGCAGTAAGGGACGGGTAAGGGCAAATGTTATTGGTTCAAAAAATGTGACTACGTTATTGGCAAGTTACTAAATTATCGGCTTGTATAAAACGTAAAAAATATTAAATTTTTGGCTGTTATTATATTGTTTACCGTTACACCGTTCCAATAACAAATTAGAAATCATAATATTTCATAAATGCTTTCCTCAAAGTGCACAATGTCCTCATAAAACTGGCGTGGATTCCTTCATTCTGACCCTAAACTGTCATAGGTGTGGTCAGCGCATTCGTCAGTCCTTGTGTGTCCACCGTTGGGCTACAAAGCAAAGACGTGTCTTGCAAGAGCGACACCAACTCAACAGACCCAGTGGGATTTGGTGGGACGTCAGTGTTTGTCACAGTCTCTCTGCGTTTTTTACGGACAACTCTTTTAGTCTCAGAGAATCCACTCAACCTGGACGCGAGAGACCGCTTGGCTCTGGCTGTACCCGCCTTCATTCTCTTCTTATCTGGATTGTGGACCACACTGTGACGCTGTAGGCTTTGCTTCATGGCGAAAGTCTTCCCGCAGCCGGCGTGCGTGCAGGTGTGTGGCCGCAACTCCTCGTGGAAGGACCCGATGTGGCTTTCCAGGTTAAAGACGGTTGTAAACGACCTGTCACAGTTTTCCCGGGGACACTTGAACACCACGCGTACGTCAGAGTGAACGTGTTGATGCTGTTGCAGGAGCCAGTTCTCTCGAAACACCTTGTTGCATTGTTCGCACCGGAGCATTAGCCTGTGTTGCTCTTTACGGTGGCTTAAATAGTCGGTCCAGGTCTTTCCAGTGAAGATACAGCCCTCTTCTTTGCATGGGTAGCCTCTGTGGACCTTCTCGTGCCGCTTGAGCTTACTGGGGAAAGTAAACCGCATCTCGCATCCCTCGTAAGTGCACGGGTAGGGCGGCAGTTGAGTGTGTTGCTCACAAACGTGCGATTTGAGCTGCTTGTTTTTCTTGAATTCGAGCCCACAGCCGTCAAACTTACACACGTACTTCTTGAGCTCCTCTTCTTGGTCGTGTTGTGTGTTTGTGTGCGAGTGGACGCGAGTGACGTGCCTGGCCCGGTTTGAATTGGTGGTGAAGGCTTCCGTACAGCCGCCTACCGTGCATTGGAAAGGCTTCTCGCCGCTGTGACTGAGCTGGTGCCGGGCGAGGTGGTAAGGCGAGCAGAAGGTCTTACCGCAGCCGTCTTGTGCACACGCGTGAGGCTTGACTCCCGTGTGTTTACAGAGGTGAGCGTCCAGTTTCCATTGTTTGTTATAAGCGGCAGGGCAGGCGGGAAACGAGCAGATGTAACGTTTTTGCGGCTCCGTTTTACTTTCCATTTTAACGGCATTTAACGACAGAAAATAGGTAGAAGATGAAAATATCTTGGGCTAGTCGCTCTCAGCACGTTTTCTCGTCAACAGTCAGACCGGTACTTCCCACAATCCACTGCAACATGCGTGACGTATTCTTCTTCGGTTGGGAGTTATTTTTGCCAGTGGACCGTGGACAAACAACGAATCGGCCCATTACTGCCACCAACTGGTCTGGAGAGTAATTTAACTGTTTTAACCTTGGGCAAAATAATAATAATAAATAAAGAAAGAAAATTACAAAAGCAACAAAAAACGTCGTATTGCCATTCATGACGCCACTAACACCGAAAATAAATTAATTCATTAAAAAAACACCACTCAAGTCACCCGGAAACGACGTATTCGTTACCCATCGGCCCCTGTGGTGATTGGCTAATAGTTGTATAGCTACGAGAGCAGTGTAAGTTTTTTGGATGTTTCACCTGTTTTCTAATCAATAGTAAACACAAAAGTAGACAATTTAAAATGTTAAAACTGATGTTATCTATTTCCAGTTGTCATTAAGCTACGCGTTGTTCATATTTGCTCGAAAATGACGCTAACGGTTCATAACAAACTAGCCATTGCTAACGGTTGTTAGCTCGATTTTAGCTCCGATGCACTCAAACCAAATTTCTCGCCAAAAATCATGCCTATAATGTTTATTTCCAACTTGTTATAGAATGTAAACGTGTATGTCGACCATACACGTCAGAAATTAAGTGAACACCTGTTAGCTTTTCAGACGAATACAGTAGTTTCTGTAGCTCGCTGTTAACACGTTATAGTTGTTTACATTTCGTTAGCTAACGTTAGACTGCTGTAGGTTCGCTGCGGTGAAAAGCCTATTATATCGTGGCTACTGTTTAAATCATGCCTGTGATGTGATTTATGCCATAAGCCGACTTTACTAACACATTTTGACAATTAATTAAAAGCCTCAATGATGCGTGCCGGTTTACAAAACACTAATACATTAACTTGTTGAATTAACATGATTATTTTAACATTTATTTTCATCAACGGTTCCCAGTGAACGTAGTATATATTTTTAGGACTAGGAGCCATTAGATTTTTTTCCCTGGTGTCTATACAACTGTTTATTTACATGTAACCTAACTTATAGCGTTACATTATGGTGCAGTATTGGCGTCCGTTATATTAACTATGTTATCTTTCTTGTCAAGTGAAAATATCTGAATCCCTAACTGGCGTGAACAGCCAGTCGTCACCATGGTAAGTCACAATTTGTTTTAATTCCCCTTTGTCTGTTAAGGCGAGACACCCCAGGTGAATAGGGATTTTTTTTTAACTTATAGATATCATCATGAAACTTTGCCAGTTGATTACTGACACAAACACAATAATTTTTTGTATTACATGTTTTTCTTTAATATTTTATTAAATATGCAAATATGGCAATATTTAACCAATTATGCGTAAATTTGGGTCATTTTTCGAGAAAGATTTTGAGATGTTGGATAAAGCCAGAGTTAAAATCTCTATTTTATTTTAACCACATATTAGTTTCTAAAGTTTTTACAGAACAGATTTTGGATACAGCCTTTTTTCATTTAATAAATCAAAAAAGACTATGTACATGTCTTAGAAATGCATTTTCGGCATGTTTTTAGGAGGAAAATGTATCATAAATCAGACAATTAACAATATATTAACAAATCCTTCTGTAAAAACCTTTAAAATAGTGCTATGAATGATCATAGAAAGTTTGGTTGATGTCAGTGGTCTAGAAGTTGAGATATCTTTCGCAGAGTATTGGAAAAAGCTCATTTTGAGAAAACGGCCGTTAAAGATAAAAACGTGAATTCTGCTGATAATAGCTAGAGTAATTTATTGAATTAGGCCCTACACCCTTCAATGCCATATAGGCCTACCACTGCTTAACATATATAAACCATAGCATAGTAACATTTACATCCACATGCTAATTTAAACGTGGTTCATTCATTATTAGCCACTGTCTGTCAACCTGCTCCTGTCGGCACAGACGCTCTCTCTCCCCACCATCTCCCCTCTGATCGTCTGACAGTCTGTGTCTCTCCGACGTGATCGGCGTGATTTACATGTCTTTAACACTTCTCCCCTTCAAATGGCGATCATGTAATGTCCGTAGCCAATTGATTAAGTATTTTTTTTGTCTTGGTTTGGCATATTTTCGACGTATTTCCCATTTTATTTTGTGATTTTCGAGCTACCCGGGGCTAGCATCACGTGATGCCTTTTAGCGAATCACATCGTCAGAAATGTGCATTAGCCAATGAGGTCGCTTTCCTAGCATTGAATCCCTCCTCACACTTTCACGATTGGTTACTGATACAAAGGAAATGACCATATTTGGATCAGATAACGTTGTTCTTGAGATTCAGAGCTTTCCAACAGTACCATGGTTATTATGATTCATACAGCGGTCGCGGTGCTGTATGTTACGTTAGAATGCTCACTTTTGACGAATTTAGGAGCAAAATACAGACGCAAGCAGTCAAAGTTTAGTAAAATAAATACCTAAAACGTATATTTTGGACATTTTATCCATACTAGTATGAAAGAAGACATGTTATGGAAGCTAAATAGACACAAATCTCAAAATTGACCAGTGCTTAAAAAAACGATGTTTTTGCCTGCCGTGTCTCGCCTTAAGATACAAATAATCACAAGGATATACTGTTTGATTAAATACATAATTTATTGTACTAGTTGCTAACAAATTATTCTGCACTTTGTTTTTCTCTACAGGGAGAAAGAAAAGGACAAAACCATTACTACCCTCCAGATTTCGATCCGGTCAAGGTGTGTGTGTGCGTGTGTGTGTGTGTGTGTGTGTGTGTGTGTGTGTGTGTGTGTGTGTGTGTGTGTGTGTGTGTGTGTGTGTGTGTGTGTGTGTGTGTGTGTGTGCGTGTGCGTGTGCGTGTGCGTGTGCGTGTGCGTGTGCGTGTGTGTGCGATCACCCAAACCAGAGTGTCAGTCTTTTCAGTAACACTTTTTTGTAAAGATACTGAATTACATTTTCCATAATTGTTTTTTTTTGTTTCCAGCATGGATCCCTCAACGGTTACCATGGAACCCACGCTCTACGGGAGAGGGCCAAGAAGCTGTCCCAGGGCATTCTCATCATCAGGTTAGCTCCCCACCTGTGTACATTGTTTACATTTGTCTTGTTTGTTGTTATTGTTGTTTTGTTCTTTTTAACTCTGCCCTGTAAGGCGACCTGAAAAATAAAATAATAAATAAAATGAATTATTATTATTATTATTAGTACACAATCATATATACATTATACTGATTTTAGCTGGAGATTAGAAATTATATGTATAAGTCATATTTATACAGAGATGCTGCTTGTTTCAGATGGGCTTCATCAAACCCGCTCCACTGACATGCTCATGCTTTATGTCCCACAAGCCCGGTCTGAGCTGGGAAAGACAGCTTTTAGCTTCAGTGCACCTGACTCCTGGAACAACTTACAGCTACAAATTAAACTAAATACATTCATATCCTTTGGCCAATTTAAACAGACTATCTTGGATCTGCCAAACTCTACTTGTAACTGTTTTAATTAGACTATATTGTACTTTAAGCCTTTTAATTGCTGCCTCTCTTCACCACTTTGTAAATGTTTCAATCGTTTTGTTTTCTCTTCTCTTCACTTGTTGTGTATTTGATGTATTTGCATTGAATATTTTGTTTGTATTGTTGTTTTGAATTTGTTTTGAACTCGACGTCATTGTAAATGAGGGTCACCCCTCAATTGGTCTCTCGAGGATAAATAAAAGTTAAATGAAATGAAATGAATACAAGCCAATGCCGGGCACAATTGCTCAAATATAATATAATAGAATAGAATGTTTATTGCCATTTGCACAGGTACAAGACAGTACAGGTACATTGGGATTCTTGAGTCAGCTTCTTCAATAAAAACAAATATATATATAATAGGATAGCATTATAACAAGCAAATAAAAAAGAGTATAAAAATAAGAATAAGTGGTAGTAATAGCTAAGTACATTTGTATCTTCTATGCAAAGGATTTTACTACCACAGATAAGTGTTGTCAAAATATAACGAAGGAAGCAATGTAGAACAGTCAATTCCTATCATTTACAATTAATTGCCATTTTTTTGAATGAAGTGTTATGAAACATAAAATGCTATACCTTTACCTAACACTATCAACAGTGGGTTTTTCCATTCACACCCAACCTAGATGCATGGTTTAACGGTTTAACTGTCTCCACTCAGGTTTGAGATGCCCTACAACATCTGGTGCGATGGCTGCAAAAATCACATCGGCATGGGTAAGTCTAAAGATACAAACGTTAGCCTTTCAGTTTGACTCAGTCCTTGAGTCTCCTGCAAGGTATTTTCAGTCAGAGTTTGAAACATGGTACTTTTATTTCCGTGACACCGGTGTTGTGCGTGAACAGGCGTCCGCTACAATGCTGAGAAGAAGAAAGAGGGAATGTACTACACCACGCCAATCTACAGGTACACACACACACACACACACACACACACACTCTTACTGATCACACTTAGCTGTGCGGTTTAGTTTACTGTTTCTCAGTCAGAGATTCTGGAGAATGCTTGACGTCAAATTTGTTTTGGCAAAATCAGTGAATATTTTCCAAGATCCGCTATCTATCCCCACTGTGTGCGCTGAAAAAAAAATCTCATGTTAATACACAACCTAGGCTCTGTATATGATATAGGAATATTGCTAGCTACGGTGGGGCCCTTCTGTTTACCTACTGTTCACAGAGGCAAGGCAAGGCAAGTTTATTTCTATAGCACAATTCAAACACAAGGCCACTCAAAGTGCTTTACAGGGGCAAGATTAAAATACATAAAACACATTAGAAGACATTTAAAAGCAAATGAAAAGAAGTAAAACATTTAAATTAAATAAAAAGTACAGGTTAAAATGGAAACAGAAAAGTCTTCAGACTCGATTTAAAAGAACTGAGGGTTGCAGCAGACCTCAAGTTTTCTGGGAGTTTGTTCCAGATTTTTGGTGCATAAAAACTAAAAGCTTACGGCCCCCACACACATCCTACCTCTACTGCGCGTCTACCTCGCGTCTGCGTCTGACTTTTTGTCACAGACTGTGAAATCAACGTAGAGCGAGCACACATCCAACCTCAGACGCACTGCTGAGGCGCGTCGGAGGCGCGTCGGAGGCACGTCTGCAGCGACGCTCCCCTTCACCTCAGGAGGCTCGCCTATTTTTTTCTGAGAGCTGCGCGTCTCTCTCGGGTCTCTCTGCTTTAACTGATAGAGAAATACTCTGCTGACAGTCATACCAGCAGCATTCACTCTAGTTACACGTTTACCCGGTGTGTTTATTTCAAAATAAAACATCCCTCAGTCGTATACGCGAATAATCCCTTTATTTCACGATTTAATTGTGCAATCAAAATCCGAGGGATTTAAAACCTAATTTTCTATTAGTTCTGGCATTTCATTTTTGGATAAATGACACATATAGAGATCCAATATAGTGAAGAAATAAAAAAAGATCATGATGAGCGCAACAGTTTTCCGTTGCTCTATCTGTGTCTACGGCCTTCTTCTTCCCCGACCACACCCCCCTCTCTCTCTCCCGTATAAATCAGTAAAGTGATTTTTGAAATACTCTGCTGAGAGTCATTTTGACTTCATACTGGCAGCTTTCGCTGTAGTTTCACCATTTCCTGGTGTGTCCCCTTCAAAATAAAACTTCCAACCAGCGAAAATATGGCAAAAAAAAAGAAAAAAAATGGCAATGGGGCGCACGGATTACTGTCCAGACTCAATATAAATCATATGCATCATAGATGACATGAAAGAACTTAATTTTTAATGGGAATTATCTATGAAAACTCTATGTAGAAAGATAGGGCTTTTAGAAGCAGCGCTGCAGCAGCAGCTGCTGAGACGTTGCATGTGTGTCCGAGAAAAGTCCGAGAGACGCAGCAGTAAGGTAACGCGACGCGCTCCAGAGGTAGACGCAGGATGTGTGTGGGGCGCGTTAGACTGTGTATAACCACCAGCTTTCTTTTAAATGCATCTTCTCATTCACTGATTTTGATAAAACATTATTTTTGGCATCAATCCTTCTCCAGAATCACTGACTCCATCTTTCAAATGACAGAAAAACCCACATGAAAGTGTCTTCAAAACTTAAAGGTGCAGTGTGTAATATGACATCATCAAGAAAGTTCTAGAAAGTTCTAGAATGCAACGCTCCCTGGGTAACCCCAACCCTTTCGAATAATAACAGAAGCTACAGTGGCCTTCAAGGACAAGAACAATTCTAAATGTTAAACAATGCACCTGATGACATTCCAACTATGACACTTTCAAGATGGCGGCACTAGGCCTTGGTCCAAGATATGCAGAAATATGGACATATATGAGACCCTTTCTAAGGGAAAAAATAATAATAAAAAAAAAAATGTTCAGCTATTATGCACTAAATTAAATGTACTTATGGATATTACAATTACTTTCTACAAAATCTGCTAGGAAATAAAACCCCAAATCCTACACACTGCAGGTTTAAGTTAAAATGGAAGACCTAAATCATACTTTTTCACCTCCTTTAGCTATAATAGTTTTATATCGAGTTTTACTTTTAAATTAAATTAAATGTTATAACAGAAACCTGCAAATCTTCAGCACCACTATATTGTTCTAATGTGTTTTGTTCTTCACACAGTTTCAGATTTATTTTTAACCGGTGTATGAGTGTGTGTGTGAATGGGTGAATGTGGTAAGATATGTAAAGCGCTTTGGGGCTGAGAAAATCGGCTAGAAGGCGCTATATAAGTCAAGTCCATTTACCATTTAACCTTTATTGTCTTGCCCACCAGGTTCAGGATGAAGTGCCACCTGTGTGTGAACTACATCGAGATGCAGACGGACCCGGCCACCTGCGACTATCTGATCATCAGCGGAGCGAACAGGAAGGAGGAGCGCTGGGACATGGCTGAGAACGAGCAGATCCTCACCACAGGTAAAGGATTTGGATAGTTATTATCATTGTCAAAATAAAAGGCTTCGCTCAATTCGCTATGGTATTTTATGAAGGTGCAATATATGCTGGAAAAACCGTGCCATAACAATGACACTGAAGTCTTTTTTTTTTTATATATCTTGATCGTCTCAACCTGTTAATGTCTTTATGTTCTTTTTTAAAAGGTGCAGTCAGTGATTCTGGAGAACGCTTGTTGTCAAAATCACTTTGTCAAAATCAGTGAATATCTCCTCATGATCCGCTACCTGTCTGTACTGAGTGTGCTCTGAACAAAAGTCCAGTGTTAATACACAACCTAGGCTCTGTAAACTGGTATGTAAACAAAGGGGCCGACCATAGCTAGCAACATGCCCGTTTACAGAGCCTAGACTGTGTATTGTACAGAGAGTGTATGTGTACAGACAGGTAGCGGATTGTGAGGAAATATTCACAGATTTTCCAAAAAAAGAGATTTTGACAAACACACGTTCTCCAGAATCGCTGACTCCACCTTTTAAAAGTTGTTAATTTTTTCACAAACACACATTTTTCTTCTGTTTTTTTTTGCCTCCTGATAATCCCCCTCTCTTCCATCTCTCTTTCACATGAACAGTCTTAATCACTCTAATTAACATATACAGGAATTAATTATAGCAATAATATTTACAATAACTATCAAACAAATTATTAAAAACAAATATATATATATATATATAATAATTAAATAAGATCCTGAGGGACCAACGAAAAATGAATAAATAAACATAATGTAAAAAGGGTAGGCGCAATAAGCTAAGGCTTCAGCCTACACCTTTTCGATCAAAACTATTTATAAGAAATTAATATATAAATTACGATGACAACTTTGTGTTATTTTGTGTTTTTTATTATTTTATTTTTTTAACTTATGTAAGTAATGTTGTGAATATGTTTTGATCGAAATAAACTGAAACTGAACTGAAAAAAATAACAATCCCTCTCTCTTCCATCTCTCTTCCACATGAACAGTCTTAATCACTCTAACAACAATCCCTCTCTCCTCCATCTCTCCGTACAGAGCGGCAGGATAAGGAGAAGCTTGAGACGGACGCCATGTTTAAACTGGACCACAGTGGGAAAGACAAGGAGAAGATGAGGAAAGCTCTGCCGTCTCTCTCTGAGATCCAGGACCACAAGTCCAGCTGGAAGGACGACTTCCAACTCAACAGCTCCCTCCGCAGGAAGTTCAGGGTATGACAGGCACTGCAACTGTGTGTAAAATATGTATTAATGCTATCAATAGCCTGGCTCCGCCCGCCCGCCTACTTCCGGCCAAATTTTATTTTCCCTTCAGTAGTCAGTCTGGGTGTACAGCCCATTTCCCAGTTTTGCCGGAGATTCGACAGCCGGTCCAATCAGCGAACAGAGGGAGTGGCTGAGAACGATGACGTCGAAGTCGCGCTCCAGTTTCAGTTGCCAGAAGCCGGCTCATGACACACGTGACGACCAAACGTTATGCGATTGGTTGGCTAATCCAGAGTGGCACTGGGCAGATCCAATAGTTTTAAACTTTAACAGACACCCGCCTCCATGAGTGAACGTTTGCCATTACAGCACTGCCAGACCTTCTGTACAAATGAAATGAAGTACGATGGTCTGGTAGCACCAGGCTAATCAATGACCCTTGTGCCCTTATGACAGTGACTGCTTCTGTGTGCAACCCACGACCTTCCCAAGAAATAATACTTTAATAAAAAAAGTATATAAGATTCTCTTTGAATCTTGCACAAGGTTTTTTTTTTTTTAATGTTTGTAAAACTTCAACATTGTGTGAGTCAGATTTTCCCTTTATAAAGATTAACGCACTTAAACCTGCAGTGTGTAGAATTTTGGGTTTTATTTCCTAGCAGATTTTGTAGAAAGTAATTAGAATATCCATAAGTACGTTTAATTTAGTGCATAAAAGCTGAAAAAAATGTTTTGAATTATTATTTTTTCCCTAAGAAAGGGTCTCGTATATGTCCATATTTCTGCATATCTTGGACCAAGGCCTAGTGCCGCCATCTTGAAAGTGTCATAGTTGGAATGTCATCAGGTGCATTGTTTAAAATTTAGAATTGTTCTTGTCCTTGAAGGCCACTGTAGCTTCTGTTATTATTCAAAAGTGTTGGGGTTACCCAGGGAGCGTTGCATTCTAGAACTTTGTAGAACTTACTTGATGATGTCATATTACACACTGCACCTTTTTAAAATAAAATAAAATGTTATAACATTAACCTGCAAATCTTCAGCACCACTATATTATTCTAATGTGTTTTGTTCTTTACAACCCACTGAAACTCCAACACCAGTTTCAGACTTCTTTCTAATATCTTGACATGTTATGAGACTGTATTGCATTGTGTCACTGATACATGGCGTTGCTTTAATTGTCGCTGCAGACGGAGAAGAAAGTAAAGGCTGATCAGGAGGAGAAAGACAACGTGGTGAGGATGAGAACCAACCTGTCCATCCCTCTACTGCCAGAGAAGGAAGAGGACAAGAAACTGGCTGCACTGCTCACCTACCAGGCACCGGACT
Organism: Ammodytes marinus; assembly: GCF_949987685.1. Taxonomy (NCBI): domain Eukaryota; kingdom Metazoa; phylum Chordata; class Actinopteri; order Uranoscopiformes; family Ammodytidae; genus Ammodytes; species Ammodytes marinus. The sequence continues at coordinate 2,890,414 of NC_137235.1, read as the reverse complement.
GTAAGACACACACTCACTCACTCACTCACTCACTCACTCACTCACTCACAGACAGACAGACAGACAGAGGACTGTGACACACACACACACACACACACACACACACACACACACACACACACACACACACACACACACAGAGGACTGTAAGTCACACACACAACCAACCTGAGCCTAACTAACACTGGCTTCTCAAATACATTTTCAAACTGGGCTGATTAGCTTTTTTTAAGATATACTACATACAGATCTGTTACGACAGACAAACAATAAAATGTATTTTTATTTTATTTACTTGATCTCTACCACATTTTATTCTAATTTCTAGCCCTTTAAATATGGCTAACTAACCACAATACTATCAATTCTAAAGAGATAAAACACTCTCCTTTGCAAAGTGAAAATTGTCTAAAACGTTGATTATTTAATATAAATATATGTACTACAGCAAAGTTTGATTTCTAACACTAACGATGTCCTCTTCATTCCTCCCTGCTCAGCCTATGACGACCGGCAGCACAGCAAGCGTAAACAGATCTCGTCCCGTTCGTGGTTCGTCTCGCCCTCGATCACACCCGGGAGTCCCGCCGGCAGTCTGCTCCAAAAACTGAGCCAGCAAGGGAAGGAGGCCGCCGTAGCCAAAGCCCTGGGCTCAACACAGGGCGCCCTCATCCGAAAACGCACCAGTGGAGGGGAGCTGCTGCTGGCCGTCAAAACTGAACCATGCGCTACCGTCACTCGCAGACAATCACTCCCTGCAACACGCACATGTAACGGGGAGATTTCTAATTCTGAGGGCGGAAGCAGAGTCGAAGCGCCAAGTTTAGCGGCGACACAATTAGGACACGAGGTCACAGAGCCAGATGATAGTGGGTGTAAGGAGACGCATGTGAAAATCGCAGAAGAAGTCAATGGAGGACTGACGAACGCAAAGGATTGTGGGAAGGGGAGTTTAGGAGCGCTCTCGTCCCTGGCTGCAGACTACAGCGACTCGGATTCAGACCCGGGACAATGATGGAATTTGAATTATAAGCTAAATGGGAAAGTTGGTGTTTTTTTTTTTTGTTTAATGGAGGTGTAATGGGCAATGTTAAAGGTGCAGTCAGCAATAGAGGAGAACACTTGTTGTCAAAATCATTTAGTCAGAATCAGTGAATATCTCCTCATGATCTGCTACTTATCCGTATACTGTGTGCGCGCTGAAAAAATATAAAAGTCAAGCGTTAATATTAGGGCTGTCAAAATTATCGCGTTAACGCAAGGTGATTAATTTCTGGAATTAATGCGTTAATTTTTTTTATCGCAAATTAACGCATGTGCAGATTGATCCGCCCCGTACATCCCAGCGGCTCTGTACTACAGCCACTCAAACGTTGCAGCTGACCCAGGATCAGTAGCTGCGCGCAGCCAAACATCACAGCACGCTAGCCCATGCCGTGTTTTAAACTGCTATTGCTCACGTCTGTGTCGGGGGCATAGATAGTATATAAAATCAACTGCCGCGGAGCCACTCAAACGTTGCAGCTGACCCAGGATCAGTAGCTGCGCGCAGCCAAACATCACAGCACGCTAGCCCATGCCGTGTTTTAAACTGCTAATGGTCACGTCTGTGTCGGGGGCATAGATAGTAGCCTATATAAAATCAACTGCCGCGGGTGACAGTTGATGTCGGGAGCAACAGGAGGAGAAACATTGTCCGCTCTGTTCAGAGCCCGCGAAGACACAAACGTCTGCAGTTTTCAGAGGTGTGTGTGAGTAGACATCAACATAACGTTGGCTTCCTGGCACAAATGAACAGTCCCCTAGGACGTGTTCGCGCGTACACACACACACACACACACACACACACACACACACACACACACACACACACACACACCGCGGACTGTAATCAAGTTGTATTCAAGAATGCACAACCTATAGATTCACCAAATAAATGCCATTATATAGCCTATATTTGCCCAAAGACATAGTAAAGAGACAGACCAATTGAATTATGGTGTGGTAGGTATATATTTTAGTTTGATTTAAATCTATTTTTAGTATTAAAACCATCATTTGGATTTGCAATTAATAAAAATTCAAATTTTAAATGTACATCCACCTTCTGTCCTTTATCTTTACAACAATATACAGAGAAAATTCGAATTTTTCGGGCATATTTCGAATGGTAAAATTAATCGTGATTAATCGTGATTAATCCACAGAATCCTGTGATTAATCTGATTAAAAATTTTAATCGTTTGACAGCCCTAGTTAATATACAGCCTAGGCTCTGTAGACGTTGCATGTTGCTATAGCTACGGTTGTCCCCCTCTGTTTACATACCAGTTTACAGAGCCTAGACTGTGTGTTAATATCGTATTTTCTTTTCAACACACACACATTACGGACAGGCAGCAGATCACAAGGAGGCATTCACTCATTTTGATGAGCGTTCTCCAGTATCACTGACTCCACCTTAAAGGCCTACTTCACCGGTTGGAATATGAAGGTGTATTGAACTCGGAGATCCTATGAAGTATAAATGTGCAATTTTTTTTAAAAATCGGATCATCCTAGCCTGAGAAAAGGCAGAAAGAGTGTTTTATGGTCTCACTGTCTAACCCTACATTTCTCTTTCTGTGACGTCACAGAAAGAGAAATGTAGGGTTAGACAGTGAGACCATAAAACACTCTTTCTGCCTTTTCTCAGGCTAGGATGATCCGATTTCAATTTTGTTTGCACATTCATACTTCATAGGATCTCCGAGTTCAATACACCTTCATATTCCAACCGGTGAAGTAGGCCTTTAAGTGTGTCCTCTTGTGAGAAAAACCTTTAGTGGTTAACTCACCTGTCAAAATGTGAATGTTCTGGTTTCCTAAATAAAATTTGTTGAATATGTAATTATTCAACTAATTAATTTCAAGTATCCTGTGGAACACATTATCATAAATATGTCCTGATGATTCAACCTGTTAAAGCTGGGGTGGAGGATTTGGGGAGAAAATAGCAGTTGGGATAGAAATTCGAAACCAAATACCTCAACCGCTCCACTTGTTCTCTTTAGTCCCTCCCCTATGGTCCCTCCCTGACACGCTCTACTACACCAACAAAGTCGTGCCAAAGTGAATGGACAGTCCCAACAGCCAATAAGAACAGAGAATCGGAGCCTTGCTCTGATTGGTCAAAGTGTACAGCTCATGTTAACTTTGACCAATCAGAAATCACATACCCCAGCTTTAATTAGATCTATGCAGAGCCATTTTTTAGATTGAACACATGTGATCTGTTGATAAAACTGTCAACAGCTCGTCTTCTTGTAAACTCAAATGTAAAATACTGTGTTAAGAAGTTACATTTGTGTTTGAGTATAAGTTGAGTTTGTTTCCTGAATTGTTCAAATTGTTGCAACGATCTTCAACTTCACCTGGAATAATCAGGTTTTTGGCACATTGAGATTTGTCCCCTAACAGCTCCTCTAGTAAAACAAAGACAGTGACACTTCAAATATGTGTAGTATGAGTACAGCTGTCACAGATATGCTCCAGTCTGCTAACTCACCCACACATCAAAATAAAGCCTTTTACATTCAAATGAGTCTTTGACATTATTTTGTCGTCTTTGCTTTATAATATATTCTATTATATATTCTATTATATTATATATATATATCTTTGGAGGATTAAAACCGGCCCTCTATTATGATGCCTGATGCTGCGCAACGCAACATGTATCTCCTGTCTGTCGCGCAGCATCAGGCATCAATGGGTTAATACATTTTCCACAGGTTTGACATTTAAGAAATGTTTTGTAGGATCCATAATATGTTCCACAGTGTTATGCACCCAGTTTGATATTTCTGCATCCTAACGAGATTCTTTTTACAGTCGGATGCAGAATAGAAAAAATAAAAAGTATGTGATTTGGAACGCAGGGTTTGTCTTCAGAAGCCCAGTTCAGACCAAAAGATTCGCCTCGCAACGAGACGCAACTGCAACCGCTCACAACGAGCTGGCCTCGACGCTCTAAAACAGGACCTGGCGATTTGACAAGTTGAATCTTCAGCGACTCCTTGCAAATATGATTTTTACATCAACTCAAATTGTTTTTGGGATTTTTTTGGACAAAACCTAGAAACTGTAAATAAGCAGAACAGAACATATCCAGTGGTCAGTCGTGAGCTAGATTTTTTTTTTTTGTATTTTTGGGCTGCTCTTCCAGTCAAATAAAGTTCTCTCTCTCGCTCCACATGTTTTCATTTGTTGTTATTTTGGTCAAATTCCTTTTCATATACAGCTCTGGAAAAAAATTAAGAGACCACTCCAAATGTTTCTGTGTCTTGTTTGACGATTTATAGGCATATGTTTGAGTAGAATGAACATTTTGGTTTTATAATATGAACTACTGACAACATTTCTACCAGATTCCAATACATTTTTTTGTCATTGAGAGCATTTCCATTAAGTAATGTAGAGATGAAGATTGAAGAAAAATCCAGACTGGTCTCTTAATTTTTCCCGGAGTTGATATTTTTTTCAACTATTTAGGCTGAACCTGCTTTAAGGATCTACAATTAAATGTATCCCAACAAGCATTTAACTTCAAATTGTAGCTGTAAGGTTGTGTCTGTTTTTAGGGTTAGATAGGCAAAAAGATTACCGTATTTTTTTCTAGCACTAGTCAATTTTGAGATGTTTGTCTATTTTTGCGTCCATAAAATTCTTTCATACTAGTATGAATAAAAGGGCAGCCATTATCTCAACATTAGTTTTTTTTTCTTTAAATTCTCTGAACCAAAAATGTCAACTTCCTACATCAACTAAATGTCCATAGTCATTCTTAGCACTATTTTAAAAGGTTATTACAGAAGGATGTTTTTATTTCATACGTTAATTGTCTGTAAATAGTATTTTGTTATTCATAACATGAAAAAAGGGCTGTATCAATCCCATCTGTTCTGTAAAACTTTGTCAAAACGAAATAAAGATTTTAAGTCTGGCTTCATCCAACACCTAGATTTCTAAAGATATATAAATGTTTTCATGCATAAATAACATATTGGCAAATTAACATTCAACTCAAACATTTCTGAAATTGTGATACAATAATTGGTCTAAATGTAAGTAATGACCGGCAGAGTGAAGTAAGCGGTTTATTTATGTTAATATAAGTGTTAAATCGCTCTTTATTCATACAGTGATCACTTACATAATGTGCGCGTTTCATAAAGCCGATCTCTCAGTCAGCTGCTTTGCATGTAATCGGCAAATAAACTTATTGGAGGATCCCAACATTTTTATCCAATCAGAAGAGAAAACGCTACAAACCGAAACCCGTCTCACTCATGGTCTCACTGCCGGTGCACGCCAGAGCAACAGATGGGTGAATGTGTATGCGCCTACAATGGCGGAGCAGGTACAAATCCTTCCCAATGTCTGTTTTGATGGTTTTTATCATGTTTTATCACACTTATGGATCTGAGATGATGCTAGATAACTTGCTGCTTGAAGACCGCAGTGCATTAATGTGGTGACATAGGTAGATAAAATCGTTTTTCTAATGTAAGTAATGAACCAGCAAAGTGTAATGCTATTCAGGTTGTAACATGTTACCCTTTCAACCTGCAGTTTCTCGCCTTAATTGATGTAAATACATTACTTTTTATTAAACTACTTTTTAAATGTTACAGGTAAAGGGGCAGTGCAGTGTCGCAACACATCTTAAAGGTGCTATGAGGAACTTTTTTTATATTTCTGAAACAATCTCGTTTTTACTCTGATCATAATAAATGACATGTAACAGCAAACGAGACCAGGCCATTTTTATATAGTTTTTCTTAAGGCCTTTGTCATGGGTATATACGCTCACCCAGGAACTACAGCTGGTGTGGTAAAAACACTACAAAACACTGCTAAAGTTCCTCAGTGCACCTTTAAATAGAAAAAAGCATCAGATTGTGTGAGGGTGAAACTGTATGAAAAATCATCTTTATTGTTATCAGCTGCTTTGTGATCAGTATAAAATCATGTTCAAAGTATTTACACATTGTGCAAGAAGTGTAATGTCTGTTCTGCCAGTCAGTTCAAGTTGGCACCAGTTTGACTTGTAGTAAGAATCTGTCTTTAGGCAGTATTAAGGCAAACAAATTATGAAAAATAATTAAAAGAAAATGTTTTGTATTACTGTTATGTAGGCAGCAGAAAAGGCAGCTTCAGCAAAAGTCATGGTAAAAACTTAGGTTGCGTTCCGAATCGCATACTCTTTCTTTTTTCTATTCTACATACTACATCCGACGATAAAAAGAATCTAGTTAGGATGCAGTAGGCATACTATTGGGACATACTTTTCTCTCTTATTTCATCATAACATTGCGCCTTGATCTTGCCTCTTGCTTTTATATCCGTCGCATCCCCATTTGTTTTCATATGGAGGCTTCGTCGATGTTACGTCACTTCACTTCACGTGCGCACTGGATTGTGGGTCAGAATCGCCCAAATAGGATGCACTTTTCAACACTAACAATCTTGGCCGCATGAAGTAGGACATCCGGGTACTTCTAACCATCCTAAATCTGGCCACAAGAATCGGGACATCCTAAATCTTTTTTCTACATACTATATAGTAGAAAGTATGCCATTCGGGACGCAACCTTAGTGTCTCGGAGAGGGAATAACACACTTTAAGATTGGAGGGAGACTGTTCACAGAGAGACTTTCTTGATCATAAAAACATTCTAAATCATAGCTGGGTTTAAAAAAATTAAATAAAAAAATCTCCGTTATTAAGTCTGACCGTTCATTTGATCTGATTTGGTCTATTCATAATCGTTCACACTTAAAAACAATCCGTGACATCACAGCTTCGCATTGTGTTAAAACAAAATTAAAAAATCTCATTATGTTGTGTCCGTCCCTGTGCGTTCACACTTGAAATCAAGCCATGAGAACAAAGTTTGACATTGTGTTTAAAAAAAAAAAAAAAATCTCAACTGTCCATATATTTTCCTACTGGTGAAGAAATGTCCCCACTTTAGCAAAAGGCAGCAGGAACTTTGAATGGAATTTCATCTGCAACTTCCCCCAATAAAAACCTGGAGGCTTGTGATTGGCTATCGGAGGCTGGCCGAGGCTTGTGATTGGCTATCGGAGGCTGGCCGAGGCTTGTGATTGGCTATCGGAGGCTGGCCGAGGCTTGTGATTGGCTATCGCAGGCTGGCCGAGGCTTGTGATTGGCTATCGCAGGCTGGCCGAGGCTTGTGATTGGCTATTGGAGGCTGGACGAGGCTTGTGATTGGCTATCGCAGGCTGGCCGAGGCTTGTGATTGGCTATCGCAGGTTGACTCTGAGCAGGAAGGTTCTGATCTCCATCGGCCTGAGGGTCACCTCCCAGACCGAGGGGTCTCCTGACCGCTTGGGCAGGGGCTTCTCACCTAGAGAACACAGACAAACAAACAGACGGGTAAAGCATGTTAGTTAAAGGTGCAGTGTGTAATATGACATCATCAAGAAAGTTCTACAAAGTTCTAGAATGCAGCGCTCCCTGGGTAACCCCAACCCTTTTGAATAATAACAGAAGCTACAGTGGCCTTCAAGGACAAGAACAATTCTAAATTTCAAACAATGCACCTGATGACATTCCAACTATGACACTTTCAAGATGGCGGCACTAGGCCTTGGTCCAAAATATGCAGAAATATTGACATATATGAGACCCTTTCTATGGGAAAAAATAATAATTAAAAAAAATGTTTTCAGCTATTATGCACTAAATTAAATGTACTTATGGATATTATAATTACTTTCTACAAAATCTGCTAGGAAATAAAACACAATTCTACACACTGCAGGTTTAACTCAACTAAAACAAACTTACAGTAACTTCAACACATAGCATGCTGTCATTCTGTAATTATTCAATAATACATTCTGAAATGGACACACTATTCCATGACTAGATGATCTGTCTTTACAAACCAGCAGCAAATACATAAATAAGGTAGAACATGTAGAGACTAATTGTAGTTCATTTTCCCAGAGAGGAAGAACCCCTTTGCATTTAATGGCCTTTCCTCGGATAAAAATATGTTTTTCTTCAATCTTCATTTCTACATTCCTTATTGAAAATGCCAGACACATTTTTTTTTGACACATTTTGGTCTGTGAAAAAGAAGACAATATTGATGTCTGATACCCAGCTCTGCTCCAGTGGTGGTTACACCTTTTGAGGTAAGGCATGTAGTTTAACTCAACAAAAACAAACTTAAAAAAGGTGGAATTTGGCATTTCTGGGGAACGCTTGACAAAAATTACTTTGTCAAAATCAGTGAATATTTCCACATTATCTGCCTCTTGTCCGTATTTTACTGTGGGCCCGTTTACAGAGCCTAGGCTGATTATTAACACTGGCTTTGTTTTTCAGTTACTGGTAGTGGATTTTGAGCAGATTATATGGTTCTTGTCCGTACTGCTACACCTCTTCAGAGCTATTGCAGTTAAAGTGAGTGACAGGTGCCGGTGTCATGTACCTGTCTGTGGCGTCCAATCAAAACGCTTCATCTCTTCTCTCCACTGATTGGCTGAGAGGTTCATCTCAGACACGCCCACAATCTCCAGC
>NC_137235.1:2856815-2874315 GCF_949987685.1 Ammodytes marinus | reverse complement strand
CTAATATGTCTGATTCTTGCTCTGTACCTGAACGCAATCTGTCTAGAAAACTACAAGGCACATATAGCCTTTTACACTTACATATATTCATTCATATTTCTATCTAGAATGAGAGCAACTGTAATGAACCCAAATAAATAATTTTGAATATGTCTGATTCTTTGATGTGTACCTGAACGCAACCCGGCTATAAAACTATAAGGCACATATAGTCTTTTACACTTCTATATATATATTCATTCATATTTCTTATTTATATCTAGAATGAGAGCAACTGTAATGAAACCAAATAAACCATTTCTAATATGTCTGATTCTTGCTCTGTACCTGAACGCAACCCGGCTATAAAACTATACGGCACATATAGCCTTTTACACTTATATATATATATTCATTCATATTTCTCATTTATATCTAGAATGAGAGCAACTGTAAATAAATAAACCATTTCTAATATGTCTGATTCTCGCTGTGTACCTGAACGCTCTCTGTCTTTGCCGTCTTGCTGATGATAAACGGAGTGGAGGAGTTTGGTCTGAAGATGTAAGCGCCCGACATCTGGATGCTCTCTGAGTTGTTACCGTCACTGGCGTTGTACCTGCAACACACAGACAGTCGCGCACACATAGAGACAGACAGACAGACAGACACACACACACACAAACACAGACAGACAGACAGACAGACAGACAGACACATACACACACAGACAGACAGACAGACACAGAGACAGAAAGACACACACACACACACACACATACACACACACACATTTAAAAAAAACAATCCAAGATGTTTTTTCTTTTACTTTTTTTTCTTTTTCTAGGCGTTTTGAATATCACTTGATGCCAGAGCCTCTCACCCCAGGAAGACTAGCTCTCACTCCGGTGTGTTGCTAATGGGGATCCTAATAAATCTAAATCTAAATCTCACCAGTAGAAGTTCTGGGAGAGTTTGATGGTCTGTTTGGTCTCCAGGTTACTGAGGCTGCTCAACAGGCCGGTGTCCGGGTCAAAGGTCGCGCGCAGGAACTGGAACACAAATACATATATACTGTATATATACACATATACACACACACACACACACACAAGGTAAGACTTTATAATAAGGGTACATTAGGGACTGGAACAAACAAGGACAAAACATTTTTCAACTGGTTTTCTAATGAAATATTTTAAAGCAGCTCTGAGGAACTTTTTTGTTTTTTTTAGATTTATTGTTTTATTTTTTATGCTTTATTGATAGTGTAGAGACAGAGTTGAAATGGGGCAGAGAGGGGAGTGACATGCAGAGAACGACCGCGGGCTGGAATCGAACCCGGGTCCGCTGCTGGCCGAGGCCCATGGGGGGGACGCCCTACCAACTGAGCTAAGGGCGCCCCATGAGGAACTTTTTCAGATTGATAATTAAAGGAATACTTCACCCATACGGAACCAGCGTTCTATCATTATAAAATAACTATTATAATATAATGAATGAGGTTTTTCTTCCCTCAGTCTTCCCTCAGTCTTCCCTTGGCCCAGCTGTCCTGTTATTCCTGACCCTTACTGTGATGTCACAAGAAGGAAACTGTAGGGTTAGACAGTGAGACCATAAAACACGCCTTTTCTCAGGCTAAGATCCGATTTAAATTTTTTTTGCACATTTATACTAAATAGGATCTCCGAGTTCAATACACCTTCATATTCCAACCGGTGAAGTAGGCCATTAAGCAACATCACATTAGAGGGAGCAATGTTGTCGCTCTATATTAGCGCTGCTGTGATTCAGTCGTAGAAAATCACAACCGGGTGTGCGGTGCGGCTATAGGCCTGTTTCACACACACACATACACACCCACACACACACACACCCCACCCCACACACACACACAAACACACCCCCCCCACCCACCCACACACACACAGACACCCACACACACATACACACACACACACACAAACGCACGCACGCACACACACACACACACCCACACAGACACCCACACACACCCACACTCCCCCCACCACACACCCACCCCCACCTTGTTCTGTATGGCGGTGGGTGTGCGGTGCTGGGTGGCGGTGGCTGGAGGCCCGGTCTGAAGCAGGGACACAGAGTAGGTGGTGAAGCCCAGCGCAGGAGCCTCAACCTGGAACACCAGCTCGTACAGAGAGAACCCTCGGCCACTACGGACCTCACGCGTCGCCAAGGACACCGGAACCACCTGGAACAAGACACATATTTCACCATAACATCCCAGTATATATAAATGAATGAATGTAGACTGTGTTATTTTATGAATACCTGTCATCCCAAACACTTTATAACAATTAGTAAGACTTCAATTATATTACATCCCAGTAAATAATATAAATACAGCTCCGGAAAAAAAATGAAGAGACCAGTCTGGATTTTTCTCAAATCTTCATCTCTACATTACTTATTGAAAATGCTCTTTAATGACAAAACACATATTTCACTTGAACATCCCAGAATATATTTTAACTATGTTGACCAACTGCATTCTGTGTCTTATGTATTACTTTTTTATAACACTGCTATAACAAAAAACTTTTTATTAATTGCACTACTGGTTAGATGCTAAACTGCATTTCGTTTTACTGGTTGTCCTTACTTGTACAATGACAATACAGTTGAATCTAATCTAATGAATGAATGTAGACTCTGTGTTATTTTATGAATACCTTTCATCCCAAACACTTTATAACAATTATTAAGACTTCAATTATATTATCTATTTTAAACACTAGATATTGCAATGAAAGCTGGGTAATATACTTAAAATAATTTTCAAACACACACACACACACACACACAGACAGACAGACAGACAGACAGACAGACAGACAGACAGACAGACAGACAGACAGACAGACAGACAGACAGACACAAACAGACCTGACAGTCCACAGATTTGCCGTTTGCGTCAGACACGTCGTACGCAGTTCCGTTGACCGGCAGCCGGACCGGCCATGTGACGGGGCGAGCGAGAGGGTTGTACACATTGACTGAGAACTGACAGAGAGAGAGAGAGAGAGAGAGAGAGAGAGAGAGAGAGAGAGAGAGAGAGAGAGAGAGAGAGATATGGAGGGAGAAAGAGAGAGAGTGAGAGAGAGAGAGAGAGACAGCGAGGGAGAGAAATAACATCATATTTACACAAAATAGTGATTTACAAAAGGAACAGCGAATTAGAGAATTCATCTATTAACACACAACCAATGGGAGGGGGGCACGGAATAACAGCAAGTACGTTGTGTGTGTGTTACTGTGTACGTGCGTTTCCCTGAGTGTGTGTGTGTGAGTTTCCTGTTTGTGTGTGTGTGTGTGTGTGTGTGTCTTGAGGTTTCCTGAGTGTGTGTGTGTGTGTGTGTTTCAATGAGTGTGTGTGTGTTTCAATGCGTGCGTGTGTGTGTGTGTGTGTGTGTGTGTGTGTGTGTGTTTGCGTATGTGTCACCTTCTTGCTGGCCTCCGTCAGAGGACACACACTGATGTTGAGATTGTCGCAGTAGATTCTCTGTGCAGACGAGCCGCTCAGCGCAGACAGACTGTTACTCACTAGAACCTGACGAGGGGGGGAGTTTAAAAAGGTGTTTTTGTCCTGCTTCATCCAAATCAAATCAAATACATTTTTATTTATATTGCTCTTTTCATACAGAAGTAGCTCAAAGTACGTTACAGAGATTAAAAACAACAACAACAACAGATAAATAGAAAAACAGCAAATAAGGGAAGAAAATTAAAAGAACCCACCCTCCCACCCCCATAGACATGCAGAGAGATATACACAAATACATACACACTCTCACACACACAGACACACAAACTCACATTCACATTCACACACACACACACTAGCTGTCACTAAAGAGACATGGCTGGGCACTGAGACCTGTGTCATAGTTGTTGTGTCCTTGGGCAAGACACTTCACCCGCCTTGCCTCGTGTGAATGTCGATAGTAAGCCTGCTGCTATCGGTGTATGAATGTGTGTGTGAATGGTAACGTGTGAAAAGAAAACAGGTCTCCCTTGAAAAAGAGTCTTCGGTCTCAATGGGATTTACCTGTATAAATAAAGGTTAAAAAAAAAAAAAAAAAAGACCTGCGGCACGGAGGAAGCTACCTTTGGGTGGGCCAACCACACTGGGAGTGATCCCGGTCCATCCATCATTATATTTACAATAAACAATGGACATTTAACGGGAAATACAAAATAAGACAACAAATAGTTCCAGCTGAACAATGTGCTTGAAAGGTAGCAAATCATGAGGAGATATTGACTGATTTTAAGAAAAAGTTAATTAGACAACAAGCGTTCTCCAGAATCACTGACTAGTGTGATATGTGTTCCTTTCCAACACAATACCTACAGTAGCGCAGTAGCCAAAACACACAGTACTATTTCAAACTATAAAAAGCCGTTCAAAGCTGTGACTCCAACATTAGCTCAAATAAACAGGATTATTTTGTGCTATAAAAGGCAGTTAAAGGGGTGGTGTAGTGGATAGAGTGTGTACCATATTGGTTCCGGCCTTTGTTGCAGTGGTCGCGGGTTCAAATCCAACCCGTGGACCTTTACTGCATGTCACCCCTCCCCTCTCTCTCTCTCTGTCTCCCCATTTCAACTCTGTACTATCTAATAAAGCTTGAAAATGCCCAAAAAATAATATTAAAAAAAGAAAATGCAGTGAAATACCTGACAGTGTTGCCAGCCGTTGGCCAGCCTCCGGGCGTAGTCGTCGGCGACGTGTTGCTTCTCTGTGCCAGAAACCGCGTCGTGGTGCTGTGCTACCGCCATGGCTTTCTCTGGGAAAGAGACAAAAACCGGTTCATTTCAGTCAGTGGATAAATCTGGTTTATAAGTTGTTATTACATGGCACTTATAAATCCTGTGTTCTGATTGGTCAACCACAGCATTCTACAAGTCTGCTATTTCCAGCAAGACAGACCGCTGTCAAGGAATTCATATAAATATGCTGTATGTTGTTAACTGTAACCGTTTTATTTAAGCTATATTGTACCTTCACCCATTTCATTTTAATTCTAGCCATTCTGCATCTCTGTCTTAATGTTTAAATGGGTTTTTTTTCTCTTTATCAGTTGTTGTATATTTCATGAATTTGCATTGCACATCGTGTATGTATTGTTGTTTTTGCTTTGCATTTGTTTGACTCGACATCAATGTAAATGAGGGTCACACACACACACACACACACACACACACACACACACACACACACACACACACACACACACACACACACACACACACACACACACACACACACACACACACACACACACACACACACACACACACACACACACACACACACACACACACACACACACACACACACACACACACACCTCAATTGATCTCTCGAGAATAAATAAAGGTTAAATAAATACATTAAAAATGTCAACAAATTAAGACAAATAACAAAAATCCCAGCCCAGTCTCCCTTATCCCTCGCCCTAACCTCCCTTTAACAGGCGGTACTTCAAATCACTTTAACACACTAAAGGAATAGTTGATCCAATTAAATTTCTTTTGCTTTTTTGCCTCACTCTCCGGCTCAAGAAAAGGCGACAGAAACCATTCCTGTAACTGTGCGCTCATTTTTAATGTAGAAATGGGCAAACGGTGCGTTCATTAAAAATGCCATAAAAATAATAATAATAATATATATTTTTTAAAGTAATAAAAATCCAAATCTCACTCAGTGTGTGGCTGTCTCCGGCCCCAAACGGTCCCTTCCTTGAGATGGGACCACCGAGGACTTCCAGCTGGTTACAGGTCTGTGGGACAAAAACACACAAATACAAAGACACACACACTTACAATACTCTGCAGACATCTCCTCCAGAGCTACAGTTAGCACTAGGGTTGGGCAGTAATATGGTTGTTATACCTTGTGAAGATGAAACTCTTAAAGTTTGAATGAATATTAGGGCTGTAACGATACAAAAACTCCCGATTCGATTTGTATGTAGGACAGCTCCACCAAGTTTCCACTGAATCCTCATTAAACCTTACACTATACACAACAAATCTATTACTCCTTTGGTAATAGACAATATACTACCATGCAGAGTGCTGGTCGGAGTGTAGAAAATGTCTGTGTGTGTGCGTGCGTGTGCGTGTGTGTGTGCGTTAGGGCTGCAACTAACGATTATTTTGATAATCGATTAATCTGTCGATTATTTTCTCGATTAATCGATTATTAATCGAATAGTGTTTTGGTCCGTAAAATGTCAGAAAATGGTGAAAAATGTTGATACATTTTCCAAAGCCCATGTTGACGTCCTCAAATGTATTGTTATGTCCAAAACACACAGATATTTCAGTTTACTGTCATAATAGGATTAAAGAAACCAGAAAATATTCACATTTGAGAAGCTGAAATCAGAGAATTTGGACATTTTTTATTAAAAAATTACTCAAAACGATTAATCGATTATCAAAATAGTTGGCGATTATTCTAATAATCGATTAATAATTGATTTGTCGATTTATCGTTGCAGCTCTAGTGTGTGTGTGTGTGTGTGTGTGTGTGTGTGTGTGTGTGTGTGAGTGAGTGAGTGAATGTCAAAGGAACCTGCAGGTTGCTGTTGCTGATCCTCTCGTAGCGTTTGAGCGCCGGGCGGCTGGTGAAGTATCCGGTCCAGAAGTCGTGAGCGTCGTCGGCATAGGGGAAGAAATCATCCGTCTTCAAGGCCCTGGGGTTAAAAAATAATAAATAACAATTATAAATAAATACAGTTATATACAGTCATATGAAAAAGTTTGGGAACCCCTCTCAGCCGGCATTATAATTGACTCTGCTTTCACACAAAAAAGATAAAAGTGGTATGTCTTTAATTTACCAGGAACAGCTAAGTACTGGGATGTTTTCCAAACAAATATTTTTTGAAAAGCAGTACTTAATTTTATGAAATTAAATAAAATGTGAAAAACTGGCTGTGCAAAAATATGGGAACCCTTGTGGTCTTGCTGATTTTAATGCATGTAACAGCATGTAAAACTGAGGACTTTAAACACAAAGTTGGTTGGATTATGTTGTTAAGCCTTGAACCTCATATAAAGGTCTGTTTAATCATGATAAAAGGTGTTTTAGGTGCCTAAATGCAAGTTCCACTTCTCTTTGACTCTCTGCAGAAGTGAGACAGAATGCGATCATCAAAACAGCTCCCAAAAGATCTTAAAAACAAAGATTATTCATTGTCATGGTTTAGGGGAAGGCTACAAGAAGCTTTCCCAAAGGTTTCAATTGTCAATTTCGACTGTAGGGAACGTTGTCAGGAAATGGAAGGACACGGGCATAGTGGCAGTTAAACCCAGGTCTAGCAGACCAAGAAAAGTACAAGAGCGGCATATGCGGCGGATTGTGAGAATGGTTGCACACAACCCAAAGATCACCTCCAAAGACCTGCAAGAACATCTGGCTGCAGATTGTGTATCTGTACATGGTTCAACAAATCAGTGCAATTTGCACCAAAACATCTGTATGGCCGGGTGATGAGAAGGAAGCCCTTTCTGCGCCCACGCCACAGATACAGTTGCATGGAGTATGCAAAAGCTCATTTAGACAAGCCAGCTTCATATTGGAAGAAAATGCTTTGGACTGATGAGACAAAAATTAAGTTATTTGGTCTTTATAAAAAGCAGATGTTTTGGTGCAAATTGCGCTGAATTGTTGAACGATGTACAGATACACAATCTGCAGCCAGATGTTCTTGTAGGTCTTTGGAGGTGATCTGTGGGTTGTGTGCAACCATTCTCACAATCCTCCACCTATGCCGCTCCTGTTTTTTTCTTGGTCTGCCATGCCTGGGTTTAACTGCCACTATGCCTGTGTCCTTCCATTTCCTGACAACGTTCCCTACAGTCGAAATTGACAATTGAAACCTTTGGGAAAGCTTCTTGTAGCCTTCCCCTAAACCATGACAATGAACAATCTTTGTTTTTCAGATCTTTTGGGACCTGTTTTGATGATCCCATTCTGTCTCACTTCAGCAGAGAGTCAAAGAGAAGTGCAACTTGCATTTAGGCACCTAAAATACATTTTCTCATGATTAAACAGACATTTCTATGAGGTTCAAGGCTTAACAACATAATCCAACCAACTTTGTGTTTAAAGTCATCAGTTTTACATGCTGTTACAGGCATTAAAATCAACAAAACCACAAGGGTTCCTATATTTTTGCACAGCCAGTTTTTCACATTTTATTTTATTTCATACAACCAAATGCTGCTTTTCAAAAAATCTTTGTTTGGAAAACATCCCAGTACTTAGCTGTTCCTGGTAAATTAAAGACATACCACTTTTATATTTTTTTTGTGAAAGCAGAGTCAATTATAATGCCGGCTGAGAGGGGTTCCCAAACTTTTTCATATGACTGTAAATAGAATAAAATAAAACAGATTGTAAAACAAGTAAAAGAAAATATATTAAAATATCAATAGATAAGATTCAATTAAAAAGCTAAAAGAAAGTGTGAGTCGTAAGTCTTCTTTAAAAAAATATGAACTCTCAAATTCCCCCCAAAAAATATTGTCATAAGAGCATTTCCATTATGTGTAGAGATGAAGATTGAAGAGAAATCCAGACTGGTCTCTCAATGAATCCAACTCGTGGTCAGTTCTCTGCATGTCTTTGCCTCTTTTTAACTCTGTCTCTCATATACAGAGTTGAGGACAGAATTACCATGTGGGGTTTGCTCTGTGCAGCCTAGGGGAGGGAGAGAGACAGAGAGACAGACAGAGACAGAGAGAGAGAGAGAGAGAGAGAGAGAGAGAGAGAGAGAGACAGAGAGAGAGAGATAGAGGGAGAGAGATGGAGGGACAGAGCCTAGGGGAGGGAGAGAGAGAGAGAGAGAGGGAGAGAGAGATAGAGAGAGAGGGACAGAGAGAGAGAGAGAGGGAGAGGGAGAGAGATGGAGAGACAGAGACAGAGAGATAGATTTACCAGGTGAGGTTTGCCCTGTGCAGCTCCTGAAGGTAACAGGACGGAGTGGAGTAGAGAACGTTGACTTTGCTGCGGTCGGTCTGCCGGGCGTTCACATAGCGGATCAGTTTGTCCAGGTTCTTGTACCAGAGATTTGCATTCTCATACTGGAAGTCTGAGCCCATCGTCATTATGATGTGGTTGGTCTTATACACCGTAGCCTAGAAGGGGTGGGGGGGAGGGGGGAGGGAGAGATTTTTTTTAAACACATACATAATAAAAGAGAGAGAGAGAGGGAGGGAGGGGAGAGAGAGGGATAGGGAGAGAGGGAGGGAGGAAGGGAGGGAGGGAGAGAGAGATAGAGGGAGAGAGACAGAGGGAGGGAGAGGGACAGACAGACAGACAGAGGGAGGGGGGAGAGAGAGAGAGGGAGATAGAGGGAGAGAGAGAGAGAGAGCATAGACATTGCACTTTAAGGAGGGGGGAGAGAGGGAGTTGATTTTTTTTAAACACAAATATATCATAAAAGTGCTATTTGGACACACATCCTCACTCAAAGGATGCTCCAAAAGACCAAAGAATCCCCTCAGCTTCCACTTCACGTGGACATCCTCAACATGTCGGCTCCCTTTCAGAGGACGGAAGGTAACGGGGGACATGGGGCACCAGCAAGGCCGCCTTAATGCACGGGGTTACCTGGGCTGAAGCCCCAGGGCCTACGAAGATCAGGGGCCTATCAAATAAATAATAATACATTGACTGGCTCATGATAGGCCCCCTGGCTTACAAGGATGAGGGGCCTATCATGCACAAGCACATTTTTGTTTTATTCAGATATTGTTCTGAACTTCTGATGGTCTTCTTTTATCATTATTAGTAATATCTTTAGGCCTAAAGCTTTGGCTATACTGTCTACCACGTGCCAGAACAACTTTTTGAATTTGAGAGAGAGAGAGACAGACAGACAGACAGACAGACAGACAGACAGACAGACAGACAGACAGACAGAGAGGGAGGGAGAACTGATTGTGTCCTTGAGCAAGACACTTAACCCCAAATTGCTCCAGGGGCGCTGTACTACAGCTGACCCTGTGCTCTGACCCCCTCTGGAGTGTGGTCACTTGAGAGGGGATATGCAAAGAGCAAATTTCGATGTACCCTGTGTAAATTGACAAATAAAGTAAAGTAAGACAATTTGAGGTGAAAATATAAAAAGAGACATACAAATAATAAATGATAAGTTACATCTCCCCCCTCGGTCAGTTTATCTGTCACTTCAACCTGGACTTCCCCTGCTAATGCGACGACACACAGATTTGCATCAGCAGCAATAATTTCCAATATTTCGATATTTCCTGTTCTCGTGAACTCAAGATAACAACTCAGGATGTTCTTGAGAAGTTGCCTTACGATATGTTCGTCTAATCTATTGATCTTAAATTCTCTGTAAAGGGCATACGATGACTTGATAAGGAGCCTCGTGCTTGAAAGTTTTCCATGACGTAGAGACCTGCGGTTCTCAGAAGCTGCTGAAGAGCGTTGACACGGAGCTGTTGGCGTCAGTGTTTGAGTGACAGTCACACTGAGACCTCGGAGCAGAATGGCTGCAGTCGCACTCCTCGCCTTACTGCTGTTTGCTTTCATCAACAACATTCACTCAGAAGAAAAGATCATCATCAAGGAGAAAGGAGACTATCACACCTTCAGTCCCTTTGACTCCTCCTGCCTGATCTCCAGGTCTGTCGGAGAGGAGAAGCTTGTCCTATGGAACACCTCTGACTCCTCGTCTGAGAACTCTGCACTACCGGACGGCTTGAAACAACGACTGACAGTTTCCATCAGTTACAATAAGGACAAAGTTACTCATTACAGGATCGACAATCTGACCCATTCAGACTCAGGTCTGTACCAAGAGGAGTGTTGGACCGATGGCAACGTGACATTGGAGAGAAACATCAGGATTATTATTTGTAGTCGGATAGATGAGAGAAAAGAATTCCCAGTGGGAGGTGGAGACACAGAGGACCTGCCATGTGAGGAAGCGGCTGACGATCTGGAAATCCAGTGGCTCATGTATGATAGGGTATACTATCGTAATGTGGACAAAAGGTCAGAGAGATTATGGACGAGAGTGTTTAGTGACGGTACGACATCGGTGACGGACATTGTTAAAGGAGGATTTCAAGTGGTGATAAAAGCATCAGGTCTTCGTCAGTCCAACATCACCACACCAGTCGATGGGCTGTTCACTTGTCTTGTGATGAACCAACAGCAGTGTGTCAGCAGTCAACCTGTATATGTAGACATACCACAAGAGACAATTTACCGCTCGGTGGGAGAGACGGCCGTGTTGCAGTGCGATGGCCACCGTGATGACGAGCCACGTTGGGAGAAGAGAACTTTTTTTTCCCAAGAAGCAGAAGTTTTGCAAAACGAGTCACTGGTGTTTCCATCGTTGGCGTTAAATGACTCAGGTTTGTACGACTGTCAAAGCTATTACAGTTGGAATCAGTTTGATCTGTTCGTGTGCCCCAAATTCGGCCCCCCTGATGTAGAGCTCTTCTCAGGAGGAGAAGATGTCACTATCAGATGTATCGGAGATTTGAGTGAAGGTGAGGGATTCCATTGGTTCATGAAGTCGAAACAAACAAAAGGCAGAGTCGTTCATCAAGGGGAGTTTGATCAGAACAGAATAGTTACCTCTGGCTGGTATGCCTCTCGCGGGTCGGTTACTATCTTGAATGTCTCACTGGAGGACACAGGGGAGTATTGGTGTGCAGTTATGCACTTTTACGACCACCAGTGTCTGTCAACAGCCAAAACTCTTCTAATGTACAGAGATCCCTTTGGGGTTTACTCCACCTTCTACACAGCGAGATGCATAGTGGTCAGTATTGGGCTGGGGGGTCTCTGTGTCATTGTGGTGATTGTGAACTATAAGACCAACTGAGTAGAGGCTAAAAGTGATAGTTCAGTGTTGTTGAAGTGGGGTTGTATGAGGTACTATGATAGTTAGTGTGTTACCTCATAGAGATGGCAATCAGCGCAGTTATTTTAAAACGTTTTGGGGAGACGTGGCTGTAGCAGAAGTCAGCCTTGTACTGTTGCAGATGTTTTTTTTGGCCATGTATATAAATGATTACCTAAAAACTAAATATCCGACACATTTTTCACTAAATTCAGGATTTTTTCACTGCTGATTTGCGGACTGATAGGCTGCACTGGATCGGCAGATTTTGGACTTTTTTTTCAAGCGTAGTTCGGCCATGTATTACTGTGTCAACTCGTGCAGCCGTTTTTCCCCTGGCCCCCTCTGCAACGGTACAATGCTGACTTCTGCTACAGCCACGTCTCCCCCAAACTCCTTATAGAGACTGCACTGATCACCATAAGGTAAGAGAATAACTATGCATAAGTACAGCATTCAACCACACTTCATAAATACTGAACTATACCTTTAATATGCACATGTTCAAATGTCATCTTAAAAATAAGAGGCAGACAGTCAGGCAGTGATGAAGGTTATACTCACATCAAAAAAATATTAACATTTATTTTTATATATTAGTGAGTATTTTAATCGATCAATTTTTTTTGTATTATTTCAGTTGCTTGATTTTTTTATGTTGCCTCTCATTGCCCCCTTTAAATGTTTTAGTCCTGGTTCAACCACGTAAACCACTTTCTTAACTTTATTTTTGTGTTTATTATTATAATAACATTTTGGAAATTAATAAAACGTGGAAGTGGTTCAAAAGAAACTAATAATTTAGCATATATAAAATCAGGTATAATTATTGTAACCAAAAATCAAGATAACGCTGATGAAAAAAAGTTTTCCCCTTAAGATTCCGTAAAAGTTTGTTGGTGTATATATTTTTTTAAGATAATTTTATTTTATTTTTTTTTGCTTTTTATTAGACCGTTTGTAGAGAGAGATGAAAAGGGTCAGAGAGGGGATTGACATGCAGAGAACGACCACGGGCTGGATTCTAACCCGTGGTCCTTGAGACAGACAGTCAGGCAGTGATGAAGGTTATTCTCACATAAAAAAATAGTGAATTTTTTTTTATCATATATTATTGAGTATTTTAATCCATTTTATTTTTGTATTATTTCAGTTGCTTGATTTTAATGTGCCACATTGCCTCTTTACATTGTTTAGTCCTCTTTCAACCATGTATATGAGTTTGTTGATATGGCTGTAGTGCTGGCAAGACAAATGTGTATATACAGTTGTGCTCATAAGTTTACATACCCTGGGAGAATTTATGATTTCTTGGCCATTCTTCAGAGAATATGAATGATAACACAAAAATCTTTCTGCCACTCATGGTTAATGGTTGGGTGAAGCTATTTATTGGCCAACAACTGTGTTTACTCTTTTTAAATCAAAATGACAAAAGAAAGTACCCAAATGACCCTGATCAAAAGTTTACATACCCCAGTTGTTAATACCGTGTATTGCTCCCTTTAACATCAATGACAGCTGGAAGTCTTTTGTGGTAGTTGTGGATGAGGTTCTTTATTTTCTCAGATGCCAAAGCTGCCCATTCTTCTTGGCAAAAAGCCTCCAGTTCCTGTAAGTTCTTGGGCTGTCTTGCATGAACTGCACGTTTGAGATCTCCCCAGAGTGGCTCAATGATATTGAGGTCAGGAGATTGAGATGGCCACTCCAGAACCTTCACTTTGTTCTGCTGTAGCCAATGACAGGTCGACTTGGCCTTGTGTTTTGGGTCATTGTCATGTTGGAATGTCCAAAAACGTCCCATGCGCAGTTTCCGGGCTGACGAGTGCAAATTTTCCTCCAATATTTTCTGATAACATGCTGCATTCATCTTGCCATCAATTTTGGCCAAGTTTCCTGTGCCTTTCTAGCTCACACATCCCCAAAACATCAGTGACCCACCTCCATGTTTCACAATAGGAATGGTGTTCCTTTCATCATAGGCATTGTTGACTCCTCTCCAAACGTAACGTTTATGGTTGTGGCCAAACAGTTAAATTTTGGTCTCATCACTCCATATTACTTTGTTCCAGAAGTTTTGAGGCTTGTCTCTGTACTGTTTGGCGTAATGTAAGTGGGATACTTTGTGACATTTGTGCAGAAATGGCTTTCTTCTGGCGGCTCGACCATGCAGCCCATTTTTCTTCAAGTGCCTCCTTATTGTGCATCTTGAAACAGCCACACCACAATTTTTCAGAGAGTCCTGTATTTCAGCTGAAGTTATTTGAGGATTTTTCTTTGCATCTCGAACAATTTTCCTGGCAGATGTGGCTGAAATCTTTGCTGGTCTTCCTGACCGTGGTTTGGTTTCAACAGAATCTCTCATTTTCCACTTCTTAATCAGCGTTTGAACACTGCTGATTGGCATTCTCAATTCCTTGGATATCTTTTTATACCCCTTTCCTGTTATATGCAGTTCAATTACCTTTTCTCGCAGATCTTTTGACAATTATTTTGCTTTCCCCATGACTCATAGTCCAGAAACGTCTGTGCAACACTGGATGAAAGATGCAATGGTCTGTCAGAAGCCCAGAAACTCACTGATCTTTTATACACACACAGAAATTTCAGACATACAGGTCACAGGTGATGATGGGAACCTTGAGTAGCCAATCAAACCTGTTTGTGTCAACTTTTGTGCATTTTATCAGGTCAAAGTCACTGGGGTATGTAAACTTTTGATCAGGGTCATTTGAGTACTTTTCTAGTCATTTTAATTTAAAAAGAGTAAACACAGTTGTTTGCCAATGAATAGCTTCACCCAACCATTAACCATGAGTGGCAGAAAGATTTTTGTGTTATCATTCATATTCTCTGAAGAATGGCCAAGAAATCTTAAATTCTCCCAGGGTATGTAAACTTATGAGCACAACTGTATATATCTTTTGCTGATTTTTTTAAGATGAATATTCGTAATTTTTATGCTTTTTATTAGACAGTTTGTAGAGACAAAGATGAAATGGGGCAGAGAGGGGAATGACATGCAGAGTGAATATATACAAATCCCCCTCCCTTGATACAGCATAGTGCACCTTTAATGTGTATTTTAGAAGTGGGAATATGTTGTAAGCGTGCTCTATGCTTTGTTACATTTGTTTTATTCAATTTACTGTAATGATATCATACCTATAATCTTTCATTTTTCGCTGTTAATGTGTTTATGTTGTTGAGGTACCATTGAAATGTCTGTTTGATACAGTCATATGATTCAAGGGAGATGTAGAGAGAGATTACATTGGCTGTGTGGGGAGTGTGTTAAAACCTGTGAATTAATCATTTAAATTGAAGTGTGTTTCTTTATTAGACAGTGTGTAGAGACAGAGATGAAATGGGGCAGAGAGGGGAATGACATGTAGAGAACAACCACGGGCCGGACTTTGTTTTCTTTTCTTTTTTTAGCACCCCGACACACAGGGTGGGGGTGGCCTATTATGTGATTTTATACTTATTTTTTTATCTTGTTTTATTGTAATTTACAAAAAAAATGTGCATTATTTTTTGCTTTAAATCTCAAGATAATGTGATTTTTGTCTGATGTGATTTTTTTTTAACAAATATATAATTGTTGTATCTAGCTGTGTTACTGGCGCAATATAATTGCTGTTTTTTAAATGATGAATTGTCTCCTATATCTTTCAATAAAGGCTTAAAATTAAAGACAAAACCTGGAGCCCAGTTTTCACTGTTTTGATTCATAATTCATATTCATTCAAGCAGGTTTAGTGTGTATCAGTCAACATTTTGAATGAATGCAGCCCTCGTGCCTCAGTGTCCCCCCAGCTGCTCCAAGTCGGAGACAACTGCCCTTACGCAGTCCCATGCAGGGCTCCTAAGTGGCCGGTGTGCGCACTATTGAATCAGCTCTCCTACTACATAAGCTGCACAATTTTAAGTGATTAATATATTTATTTCGGTCTGAGCAAACACTGCATTTGTATTATCTTCTAATAATTGTCCAACAAAGTCATCGGCTACCCGGCACAGCCTGCACTGCGAGTCCATGCTGTTTACAAACTTGCGTACACGAGCTGAGAGCTGGCGTGGGATTTGAGCGTATCCTACCCTCACGACCATATTGATAAATGCCGAGATTTGCGTGGAAATGTGCGTACACCCACATTTCTGGTCTACGAAAGGTTGATAAATAAGGGCCACTGAGACCTGGATAACTTGCCTAGAAGGGCCCGCACACACACACGAGTTTACATACACACACACACAAACACGAGTTTACACACACACACACACACACACACACACACACCAAGCCTGTATCTCAATCGAGAGGCCGCAGCATTTTGTACGCCTTATTTATATATTGTGGTATTTATAGTTTAGAGAGACAGCTGTGAAATGGGTCAGAGAGGGGAATGACATGCAGAGAACGACCACGGGCTGGATTCTAACCCGGGTCTACTGTGAAGAGGACTGAGACTCTATGGGGGGCTCTAGTAACCACTACACCATGAGGTGCACAAGTTCACACACACACACACACACACACACACACACACACACACACACACACACACACACACACACACACACACACACACACACACACACACACACACACACACACACACACACACACACACACACACACACACACACACACACACACACACACACACACACACACACGCACACGCACACGCTTAAATATAGGGTTAGTCAATCAGTCAGTCAGCATGAGGTCTCAGTAAAACCTCCGCCACGTGTTTATGGGGAGAAGGGGAGGAGTTTCTCAGCGGGACACTTTCTCTCTCTCTCTCTCTGCGCTATCCATTCATCTATCCATCCATCCTTCCATCTATCCATCCAATCATCCATCCATCCATCCATCCATCCCTCCCTTCCTCCCTCCCTCCATCCATCCATCCATCCATCCAACCCTCCTTTGTCTCTTATTTATGAAACTATACATCCTCTTTCCTTTCTACATAGAACTGTCTTTTTAACTATTTCATTTGTCAAAGGGAGTGGTGACAATTGGCTGTACATGGCAGTCACAATATTACGTTTTTCGCCGTCAATTATCATACAAATATAATGGTATTTTAGCAGCGACCGCAAGTCTCCTTTGCATGACATTCCTGTGCAACTGATCCATGCTAATTCATTGCTAATGCTAACTCATAGTTCAGACAGTGATGTGACGTTCATGTAGTGATTTAAAATTGGTGATTTCAACGCTATTGTTTAAAAAAAAAAATTCGACCTTTATTTCTACAGGTAAATCCCATTGAGACCAGAAACTCGAAGTTGATGACAGTTTTTGTAAGAAAATTACAGAATTTTAGTTTACTGAAAATTAAAATGTTGTGTGTATAAACAATATTTTTACTTTGTGTGTGTGTGTGTGTGTGTGTGAGTGAGTGAGTGAGTGAGTGAGTGAGTGAGTGAGTGTGTGTTCATTCACATCCTGTATCAGGTTATCTGGATAATCTCTAAATTAAGACATGCAGGCTTCAGTTACCACAACCACACTCACACATAGGCGTTATCATGCATATTAAGTGTGTGTGTGCGTGTGTATG
>NC_137235.1:2847886-2856615 GCF_949987685.1 Ammodytes marinus | reverse complement strand
GTTTCCTATTCCTATATTGCGATAGTTATGTATGTTCTTTATTGTAGTCAAATGCACATAGCGCTTTTTTTTTTCTTTTACATTTTCACACAATACTTTTTCTATAAAAATGTCTATCTTGGATTTGAGCAACTGTAAGCAAATCAAATTTCCCTCCAGGAATGAATGAAGCACGTTTAGTAAAATGTCTGATTCTTGCTCTGTACCTGAACGCAACCCAGCTATAAAACTATAAGGCACATATAGCCTTTTAAACTTATATATATTCATTCATATTTCTTATTTCTATCTAGAATGAGAGCAACTGTAAATAAATAAACCATTTCTAATATGTCTGATTCTGTAATGAAACCAAATAAATAATTTTTAATATGTCTGATTCTTTGCTCTGTACCTGAACGCAATCTGTCTAGAAAACTATAAGGCACATATAGTCTTTTACACTTCCATATATTCATCCATATATCTTATTTATATCTAGAATGAGAGCAACTGTAATGAAACCAAATAAAGCATTTCTAATATGTCTGATTCTTTGCTGTGTACCTGAACGCAATCTGTCTAGAAAACTACAAGGCACATATAGTCTTTTACACTTATATATATATATATTCATTCATATTTCTTATTTCTATCTAGAATGAGAGCAACTGTAAATAAATAAACCATTTCTAATATGTCTGATTCTTGCTCTGTACCTGAACGCAACCCGGCTATAAAACTACAACGCACATATAGTCTTTTACACTTATATATATATATATATATATTCATTCATATTTCTTATTTATATCTAGAATGAGAGCAACTGTAATGAAACCAAATAAATAATGTTTAATATGTCTGATTCTTTGCTGTGTACCTGAACGCAATCTGTCTAGAAAACTACAAGGCACATATAGCCTTTTACACTTCCATATATTCATTCATATTTCTTATTTCTATCTAGAATGAGAGCAACTGTAAATAAATAAACCATTTGTAATATGTCTGATTCTCGCTGTGTACCTGAACGCTCTCTGTCTTTGCCGTCTTGCTGATGATAAACGGAGTGGAGGAGTTTGGTCTGAAGATGTAAGCGCCCGACATCTGGATGCTCTCCGAGTTGTTACCGTCACTGGCGTTGTACCTGCAACAACACACACACACACACACACACATAGAGACAGACAGACAGACAGACACAGACAGACAGACAGACAGACAGACAGACCCACGCACACACACACACACACACACACACACATTTAAAAAAAACAATCCAAGATGTTTTTTATTTGACTTTTTTTCTTTTTCTAGGCGTTTTTTTTTACTTTAGACTTTATTGTCCCCAAGGGGAAATTCTTCTTCACGTCACAGGTACATTTATGGGCCGCACGCCGACAGACAATAGACAGAAACAAATAGCATGCATACAGAATATATAAACAGAGTGGGACTGGGGTGTTTTATCTTGGCCTTTTGTTGAGGGCTGCTATGGCTGCAGGTACCAGGCTTTTGCCATAGCTGTACCTGCGTCCTGAGGGCATAATGGTGAAGTGACAGTTGAGTGGGTGTGAGTTGTCCTGTGCTATTGTGGATGCGATGCGTGAGATGGCCTTGAGATTCAGCTCTGACGGTGTGGGGAGACCAATTTGAATATCACTTGATGCCAGAGCCTCTCACCCCGGACCCCAGGAAGACTAGCTCTCACTCCGGTGTGTTGCTAATGGGGATCCTAATAAATCTAAATCTAAATCTCACCAGTAGAAGTTCTGGGAGAGTTTGATGGTCTGTTTGGTCTCCAGGTTACTGAGGCTGCTCAACAGGCCGGTGTCCGGGTCAAAGGTCGCGCGCAGGAACTGGAACACAAATACACATATACTGTATATACACACACACAAGGTAAGACTTCACAATAAGGGTACATTAGGGACTGGAACAAACAAGGACAAAACATTTTTCAACTGGTTTTCTAATGAAATAATTTAAAGCAGCTCTGAGGAACTTTTTTTTTTTTTTTTTTAGATTTTTTTTTTGGCATTTTTATGCTTTAGTGATAGTGTAGAGACAGAGTTGAAATGGGGCAGAGAGGGGAGTGACATGCAGAGAACAACCGCGGGCTGGAATCGAAGCCGGGTCCGCTGCTGGCCGAGGCCCATGGGGGGGACGCCCTACCAACTGAGCTAAGGGCGCCCCATGAGGAACTTTTTCAGATTGATAATTAAAGGAATACTTCACCCATACGGAACCAGCGTTCTATCATTATAAAATAACTATTAATATATAATGAATGAGGTTTTTCTTCCCTCAGTCTGCCCTTAGTCTTCCCTTGGCCCAGCTGTCCTGTTATTCCTGACCCTTACTGTGATGTCACAGTAAGGAAACTGTAGGGTTAGACAGTGAGACCATAAAACACTCTTTCTGCCTTTTCTCAGGCTAAGATCCGATTTCAATTTTTTTTGCACATTTATACTAAATAGGATCTCCGAGTTCAATACACCTTCATATTCCCATCGGTAAAGTAGGCTTTTAAGCAACATCACATAAGAGGGAGCAATGTTGTCGCTCTATATTAGCGCTGCTGTGATTCAGTCGTAGAAAATCACAACCGAGTGTGCGGTGCGGCTATAGGCCTGTTTCACACACACCCACACACACACGCACGCGCACACACACACACACACACATACACACACACACCCCCCACCCACCCACACCCACACACACACACACACACAGACACACCCCCCCACCCACACACACACACACCCCCCCACACCCCCACACACACCCACCCACCCGCACCCCCACACACACACACACACACACCGCCACACCCCCCTCCACACCCCCCCACCTTGTTCTGTATGGCGGTGGGTGTGCGGTGCTGCGTGGCGGTGGCTGGAGGCCTGGTCTGAAGCAGGGAAACAGAGTAGGTGGTGAAGCCCAGCGCAGGAGCCTCAACCTGGAACACCAGCTCGTACAGAGAGAACCCTCGGCCCCTACGGACCTCACGCGTCGCCAAGGACACCGGAACCACCTGGGACAAGACACATATTTCACCATAACATCCCAGTATATATACATGAATGAATGTAGACTGTGTTATTTTATGAATACCTGTCATCCCAAACACTTTATAACAATTATTAAGACTTCAATTATATTATCTATTTTAAACACTAGATATTGCAATGAAAGCTGGATAATCCACTTCAAATAATTATCAAATAAAACACACACACACACACACACACACACACACACACACACACACACACACACACACACACACACACACACACACACACACACACACACACACACACACACACACACACACACACACAGACAGACAGACAGACAGACACAAACAGACCTGGCAGTCCACAGATTTGCCGTTTGCATCAGACACGTCGTATGCCGTTCCGTTGACCGGCAGTCTGACCGGCCATGTGACGGGGCGAGCGAGAGGGTTGTACACATTGACTGAGAACTGAGAGAGAGAGAGACGGAGAGAGAGAGAGACGGAGAGAGAGAGAGAGATAGAGGGAGAAAGAGCGAGAGGGAGAGAGGGAGAAAGAGAGAGAAAGAGAGAGAGAGAGAGAGAGAGAGAAAGACAGAGAGAGAGAGAGGGACAGAGAGAAAGGGGAGAGAGATTTTTTTACCTCCATTTTATATTTACACAAAACATAATTAGTTTTAACATAAGGTGAACATCGATTTACAAAAAGGAGTGTGCGTGCGTAGCTGTGTGTATGAGAGAGGGAGAGAGAGTGATGGAGAGAGGGAGAGAGAGAAATTACATCACGTGTGTGTGTTACTGTGTGTCTGAGTTTCCCTGTGTGTGTGCGTGTGTGTTACTGTGTGCGTGAGTATTCCTTTGTGTGTATGTGTGTGTGTGTTGCTAGGTGCGTGAGTTTCTGTGTGTGTGTGTGTGTTTCCCTTTGTGTGTGTGTGGGTGAGTTACTGAGTGTGTGTGTGTGCGTGCGTTTCCCTGAGTGTGTGTGTGTGAGTTTCCTGTTTGTGTGTGTGTGTCTTGAGGTTTCCTGTGTGTGTGTGTGTGTGTGCGCGTTTCAATGCGTGTGTGTGTGTGTGTGAGACTTGAGGTTTCCTGAGTGTGTGTGTGTGTGTGTGTGTGTGTGTTTGCGTATGTGTCACCTTCTTGCTGGCCTCCGTGAGAGGACACACACTGATGTTGAGATTGTCGCAGTAGATTCTCTGTGCAGACGAGCCGCTCAGCGCAGACAGACTGTTCCTCACTAGAACCTGACGAGGGGGGAAGGTTAAAAAGGTGTTTTTGTCCTGCTTCATCCAAATCAAATCAAATACATTTTTATTTATATTGCTCTTTTCATACAGAAGTAGCTCAAAGTACGTTACAGAGATTAAAAACAACAACAACAACAACAGATAAATAGAAAAACAGCAAATAAGGGAAGAAAATGAAAAGAACCCAACCCACCCACCCCCATAGACATGCAGAGATATATACACAAATACATACACACACAAGACACACAAACTCACATTCACACACACACACTAGCTGTCACTAAAGAGACATGGCTGGGCACTGAGACCTGTGTCATAGTTGTTGTGTCCTTGGGCAAGACACTTCACCCACCTTACCTCGTGTGAATGTCGATAGTTAAAGCCTGCTATCGGTGTATGAATGTGTGTGTGAATGGTAACGTGGGAATGGGAACAGGTCTCCCTTGAAAAAGAGTCTCCGGACTCAATGGGATTTACCTGTATAAATAAAGGTTGAAAAAAAAAAAAAAAAAAGACAACCACACTGGGAGTGATCCCGGTCCATCCATCATTATATTTACAATAAACAATGGACATTTAACGGGAAATACAAAATAAGACAACAAATAGTTCCAACTGAACAATGTGCTTGAAAGGTAACAAATCATGAGGAGATATTGACTGATTTTAAGAAAAAGTTAATTTGACAACAAGCGTTCTCCAGAATCACTGACTAGTGTGATATGTGTTCCTTTCCAACACAATACCTACAGTAGCACAGTAACTCTAACACACAGTACTATTTCAAACTATAAAAAGCCGTTCAAAGCTGTGACTCCAACATTAGCTCAAATAAACAGGATTATGTTGTGCTATAAAAGGCAGTTAAAGGGGTGGTGTAGTGGATAGAGTGTGTACCATATTGGTTCCGGCCTTCGTTGCAGTGGTCGCGGGTTCAAATCCAACCCGTGGACCTTTACTGCAAGTCATCCCCCCTCTCTCTCTCTCTCTCTGTCTCCCCATTTCAACTCTGTACTGTCTAATAAAGCTTGAAAAATGCCAAAAAAAAAATCTTAAAAAAAAAAGAAGGAAAAAATGCAGTGAAATACCTGACAGTGTTGCCAGCCGTTGGCCAGCCTCCGGGCGTAGTCGTCGGCGACGTGTTGCTTCTCTGTGCCAGAAACCGCGTCGTGGTGCTGTGCTACCGCCATGGCTTTCTCTGGCAATGAGACAAAAACCGGTTCATTTCAGGCAGTGGATAAATCTGGTTTATAAGTTGTTATTACATGGCACTTATAAATCCTGTGTTCTGATTGGTCAACCACAGCATTCTACAAGTCTGCTATTTCCAGCAAGACAGACCGCTGTCAAGGAATTCATATAAATATGCTGTATGTTGTTAACTGTAACCGTTTTATTTAAGCTATATTGTACCTTCACCCATTTCATTTTAATTCTAGCCATTCTACATCTCTGTGTAAATGTTTAAATAGGTTTTTTTTCTCTTTATCAGTTGTTGTATATTTGATGAATTTGCATTGCACATCGTCTATGTATTGTTGTTTTTGCTTTGCATTTGTTTGACTCGACATCATTGTAAATGAGGGACACACACACACACACACACACACACACACACACACACACACACACACACACACACACACACACACACACACACACACACACACACACACACACACACACACACACACACACACACACACACACACACACACACACACACACACACACACACACACACACACACACACACACACACACGCACGCACACACACACACACACACACACCTCAATTGATCTCTCGAGAATAAATAAAGGTTATACAATAAATAAATACATTAAAAATGTCAACCAATTAAGAAAAATAACAAAAAATCCCAGCCTAGTCTCCCTTATCCCTCGCCCTAACCTCCCTTTAACAGGCGGGACTTCAAATCACTTTAACACACTAAAGGAATAGTTCAACATATCATTTTTTTTGCTTTTTTGCCTCACTCTCCGGCTCAAGAAAAGGCGACAGAAACCATTCCTGGAACTGTGCGCTCATTTTTAATGTAGAAATGGTTCATTAATAATGCCATAAAAATAATAATAATAATAATAGATGTATTTTTTTTTTGGCATTTTTATGCTTTATTGATAGTGTAGAGACAGAGTTGAAATGGGGCAGAGAGGGGAGTGACATGCAGAGAACGACCGCGGGCTGGAATCGAACCCGGGTCCGCTGCTGGCCGAGGCCCATGGGGGGGACGCCTTACCAACTGAGCTAAGGGCGCCCCCATAGATATATTTAAGTAATATATATAATATAATATTTAATATATATATAATATATATATAAGTAATAAAACAACTAATCTCACTCAGTGTGTGGCTGTCTCCGGCCCCAAACGGTCCCTTCCTTGAGATGGGACCACCGAGGACTTCCAGCTGGTTACAGGTCTGTGGGACAAAAACACACAAATACAAATACACACACTTACAATACTCTGCAGACATCTCCTCCAAAGCTGCAGTTAGTACAACACTGTTTGTTGTTGATGAGCATACAAAACGGAATACGGTAAAGCCATTTTCAGATATTTGATTCATCATGTTGTTCTGCTCTGTCAACTTCAAAATGTGAAGATTTTGTGTCAGATTGAATAATACCCAAGCCAAATATGGCAAACAGTATTGGTCTAATATTAAAAGGTGCTGTGCCTTACAGAATTCATATGGACATGCTATGAATGTATAAATAAGTAATATGTATGTTATTCAGTATAGGCATTTTCAAAGTAATCTACATGAAGAATGTGGGGGGTGCTGTCTATTTTTTTCTTCTTTCTTTTCAGTGTGTGTATTTTATTTATTATTTTACTGGCTATAGTTCAGTGTTGTCTTGTTCTCTCCCTCTCCCCTTTCCCCCCAGGAGGTCATTCACCTCCTACCAGGCCATTGCTTAAATAAGACATTGTTTCTTAGCCATTTTTGCCTGTTTAAATAAAGGTTGATGATGATGATTTGTTAATTGTGTCTTATGGTTATATGTTAAAATAAAACACTGTATTGTGTGTATTTGCCTTTGTTTTATTAAAAAAAAAAGAAACAAAAAAAAAACTTAAAGACCTACTTCACTGGTGGGAATATGAAGGTGTATTGAATTCTGAGATCCTATTTAGTATAAATGTGCACTTTTTTTAAAAAATTGGTTCATCCTAGCCTGAGAAAAGGTAGAAAGAGTGTTTTATGGTCTCACTGTAGGATTAACAGGGCAGCTGGGCCAAGGTAAGACTGAGGGAAGACTGAGGGAAGAAAAACCTCATTCATTATATTATAATAGTGATTTTATAATGATAGAACGCCGGTTCTGTATGGGTGAAGTATTCCTTTAAATGACCAAACAAAATGAGTTGTGAAAATGAAATCTTAAAATGAATGAATATCTGTTGGAGAGAGTGAATGTCAGAAGGAACCTTCAATACTGTGCAGACATCTCCACCACAGCTACAGTAAGCACTAGGGTTGGGCAGTAATATGGTTGTTATACCTTAACCGTGGGGTATCTAAAAATAGCATGCAGTCATTTTGTTAGTTTTATTCGTTTTAAACGGAAGTTGTATTGAGTTACATTGTGATGCGTTCAAGAACTGTTCAGTAAAACTTTTTTTTTGGAAGAGGTCATTTGCTCAATGTAATCTTATCATTTTCTGTCAACTTAGATTTTGGATTCAAATACAAATTCGGTGCATCCCTACATATTTTTTTCTGAAAATACGAATGAATGTGTTTAGAATTGCGAAGGGGTAGGATTAAATAAATGTATACTTATTCCTACTCCTTTTCAGGCATATCATATCAATATATGTCATTTCTTTTCTTTTTTCTTTTTGTGAAATAACTTAAAACATAATTTTTGTTTATTGTATATTCATGCTTTTCATTTTGTTTTGTATTTTTGAAATGTCTGAAATAAATTCAATCAATCAATCAATCAATCAAGATGAAATCTTAAAATATTAATGAATATCTGTTTGGACTCTGAGAGAGTAACCCTGCGTTCCAAATCAAATACTCTTTCTTTTTACTACACTACATACTAAAGTACAGAAGAGTTTCAGTGCCACAGGAGAGAAAAAAAAATCAAATGAGGAAGTTTTTTTTTTAATTATGTCGAGAAATGTCAAGAATAAAGATGAATACTCCAAAATTCTATTGGAGTTAGTTGGGCATTTATGTATTTTCAGCATACTACAATTGACCTGCATGTATTGGGACATCCTAAATCTTTTTCTGGCATACTAAATAGTAGGGAAGCATGGGGATTTGAACACAGGGTCAGTTACTCCAAGTGATCTTTGTATGTAGGACAGCTCCACCAAGTTGCCACTGAATCCTCATTAAACCTTACACTATACACAACAAATCTATTATTCCTTTGGTAATAGACAATAGACTACCATGCAGAGTGCTGGTCGGAGTGTAG
>NC_137235.1:2822886-2845386 GCF_949987685.1 Ammodytes marinus | reverse complement strand
TCATCATTAGTAATATCTTTAGGCCTCAAGCTTTGGCTATACTGTCTATCATGTGCCAGTACAATTTTTTTTGAATTTGAGAGAGAGAGAGGGAGAGAGAGAGAGACAGACAGACAGACAGACAGACAGACAGACAGACAGACAGAGAGGGAGGGAGAACTGACTGTGTCCTTGAGCAAGACACTGAACACCAAACTGCTCCAGGGGCGCTGTACTACAGCTGACCCTGTGCTCTGACCCCCTCTGGAGTGTGGTCACTTGAGAGGGGATACGCAAAGAGCAAATTTCGATGTACCCTGTGTAAATTGACAAATAAAGTAAAGTAAGACAATTTGAGGTGAAAATATAAAAAGAGACATACAAATAATAAATGATAAGTTACATCTCCCCCCTCGGTCAGTTTATCTGTCACTTCAACCTGGACTTCCCCTGCTAATGTGACCACACACAGATTTGCATCAGCAGCAATAATTTCCAATATTTCAATATTTCCTGTGCTCGTAAACTCAAGATAACAACTCAGGATGTTCTTGAGAAGTTGCCTCACGGTATGTTTGTCTAATCTATTGATCTGAAATTCTCTGTAAAGGACATACGATGACTTGATAAAGAGCCTTGTGCTTGAAAGTTTTCCATGACGTAGAGACCTCCGGTTCTCAGAAGCTGCTGAAGAGCGTTGACACGGAGCTGTTGGCGTCAGTGTTTGAGTGACAGTCACACTGAGACCTCGGAGCAGAATGGCTGCAGTCGCACACCTCGTCTTGCTGCTGTTTGCTTTCATCAACAACATTCACTCAGAAGAAAAGATCATCATCAAGGAGAAAGGAGACTATCACACCTTCAGTCCCTTTGACTCCTCCTGCCTGATCTCCAGGTCTGTTGGAGAGGAGAAGCTTGTCCTATGGAACACCTCTGACTCCTCGTCTGAGAACTCTGCACTACCGGACGGCTTGAAACAACGACTGACAGTTTCCATCAGTTACAATAAGGACAAAGTTACTCATTACAGGATCGACAATCTGACCCATTCAGACTCAGGTCTGTACCAAGAGCAGTGCTGGACCGATGGCAATGTGACATTGGAGAGAAACATCAGGATTATTATTTGTAGTCGGATAGATGAGAGAAAAGAATTCCCAGTGGGAGGTGGAGACACAGAGGACCTGCCATGTGAGGAAGCGGCTGACGATCTGGAAATCCAGTGGCTCATGTACGATAGGGTATACTATCGTAATGTGGACAAAAGGTCAGAGAGATTATGGACGAGAGTGTTTAGTGACGGTACGACATCGGTGACGGACATTGTTAAAGGAGGATTTCAAGTGGTGATAAAAGCATCAGGTCCTCGTCAGTCCAACATCACGACACCAGTCGATGGGCTGTTCACTTGTCTTGTGATGAACCAACAGCAGTGTGTCAGCAGTCAACCTGTGTATGTAGACATACCACAAGAGACAATTTACCGCTCGGTGGGAGAGACGGCCGTGTTGCCGTGCGATGGCTCCGGTGATGACGAGCCACGTTGGGAGAAGAGAACTTTTTTTTCCCAAGAAGCAGAAGTTTTGCAAAACGAGTCACTGGTGTTTTCATCGTTAGCATTAAGTGACTCAGGTTTGTACGACTGTCAAAGCTATTACAGTTGGAATCAGTTTGATCTGTTCGTGTGCCCCAAATTTGGCCCCCCTGATGTAGAGCTCTTCTCAGGAGGAGAAAATGTCACTATCAGATGTATCGGAGATTTGAGTGGAGGTGAGAGATTCCATTGGTTCATGAAGTCAAAACAAACAAAAGGCAGAGTCGTTCATCAAGGGGAGTTTGATTAGAACAGAATAGTTACCTCTGGCTGGTATGCCTCTAATGGGTCGGTTACTATCTTAAATGTCTCACTGGAGGACACAGGGGAGTATTGGTGTGCAGCAGTCAGGGACTCAGACTACCAGTGCCTGTCAACAGCCAAAACTCTCCTGATGTACAGAGATCCCTTTGGGGTTTACTCCACCTTCTACTCAGCGAGATGCATAGTGGTCAGTATTCTGCTAGGGGGTCTCTGTGTCATTGTGGCGATTGTGAACTATAAGACCAACTGAGTAGAGGCTTAAAGGGATCGTTCAGTATTGTTGAAGTGGGGTTGTATGAGGTACTATGGTAGTTAGTGTGTTACCTCATAGAGATGGCAATCAGCGCAGTTATTTTAAAACGTTTTGGGGAGAATTGGCTGTGGCAGAAGTCAGCCTTGTACTGTTGCAGATGTTTTTTTTGGCCATGTATATAAATGATTACCTAAAAACTAAATATCCGATACATTTTTCACTAAATTCAGGATTTTTTCACTGCTGATTTGCGGACTGATAGGCTGCACTGGATCGGCAGATTTTGGACTTTTTTTTCAAGCGTAGTTCGGCCATGTATTACTGTGTCAACTCGTGCAGCCGTTTTTCCCCTGGCCCCCTCTGCAACGGTACAATGCTGACTTCTGCTACAGCCACGTCTCCCCCAAACTCCTTATAGAGACTGCACTGATCACCATAAGGTAAGAGAATAACTATGCATAAGTACAGCATTCAACCACACTTCATAAATACTGAACTATACCTTTAATATGCACATGTTCAAATGTCATCTTAAAAATAAGAGGCAGACAGTCAGGCAGTGATGAAGGTTATTCTCACATCAAAAAAATATTAACATTTATTTTTATATATTAGTGAGTATTTTAATCTATCAATTATTTTTAAATTATTTCAGTTGCTTGATTTTTTTGTGTTGCCTCTCATTGCCCCCTTTAAATGTTTTAGTCCTGGTTCAACCACGTAAACCACTTTCTTAACTTTATTTTTTTGTTTATTATTCTTATAACATTTTGGAAATTAATAAAACGTGGAAGTGGTTCAAAAGAAACTAATAATTTAGTATATATAAAATCAGGTATAATTATTGTAACCATAAATCAAGATACGCTGATGAAAAAAAGTTTTCCCCTCAGATTCCGTACAAGTTTGTTGGTGTACATATTTTTTTAAGATACTTTTTCGGCATTTTTATGCTTTTTATTTGACAGCTTGTAGAGACAGAGTTGAAATGGGGCAGAGAGGGGTAATGACAAGCAGAGAACGACCACGGGCTGGATTCTAACCCGTGGTCCTTGAGACAGACAGTCAGTCAGTGATGAAGGTTAGTCTCACATAAAAAAATAGTGCAGTTTTTTTTTATCATATATTATTGAGTATTTTAATCCATTTTATTTTTGTATTATTTCAGTTGCTTGATTTTAATGTGCCACATTGCCTCATCACATTGTTTAGTCCTCTTTCAACCATGTATATGAGTTTGTTGATATGGCTGTAGTGCTGGCAAAACAAATGTGTATATATATTTTTTTTGCTGATTTTTTTAAGATAAATATTCGTAATTTTTATGCTTTTTATTAGACAGTTTGTAGAGACAAAGATGAAATGGGGCAGAGAGGGGAATGACATGCAGAGTGAATATATACAAATCCCTCTCCCTTGAAACAGCATAGTGCACCTTTAATGTGTATTTTAGAAGTGGGAATATGTTGTAAGCATGTTCTATGTTACTTTTTTTTTAAATATTCAATTTACTGTAATGATATCATACCTATAATCTTTCATTTTTTATCTGTTAATGTGTTTATGTTGTTGAGGTACCATTGAAATGTTTGTTTGATACAGCCATATGATTCAAGGGAGATGTAGAGAGAGATTAAATTGGCTGTGTGGGGAGTGTGTTAAAACCTGTGAATTAATAATTTAAATTTAAGTTTGTTTATGAAAAATCAAAGTATATTGTTTGAAAAATAACTGTATAAATTAGGTTTATTTTTATTTCAATATTTTATATTATTTTTATGTTTTCAGTTTATCATTCTTATACCATTTAGGAAATTAATAAACCGTGGAAGTGGTTTTAAAAAAAACTTACCTCTCAAAATAATTTAGTATAAAGTAAAAGCGGGTTTAATTATTGTAGAAAATAATGTTAATGAAAAAAAGTTTCCCCCTTAGATTCTGTACAAGTTTGTTGGTGTATATATATTTTTAAGATCATTTTTCGGAATTTTTATGCATTTTATTAGACAGTTTGTAGAGACAGAGCTCTAACCAATACACAATGAGCATCTCCCCCCCCCGCCCCCCCTTTCCCGTTTGTTGGTACATTTCACAATTTTTTTTTTTTTTTTGCACATACCACTTGACTTTATTTTGAAAAAAAAAATAGATATAATTCTGCTACACCTGTTCCCCAAAAATCTTCATTTGAGAGTCAAAGAATATGAATCTGTTGAATTTGCTGTATCGCTGCCAAAACAAATATACATATTGTTTTTTTGCTTATTTTTTCAAAGATAATTTTCCGTATATTGATGCTTTATTAGACAGTGTGTAGAGACAGAGATGAAATGGGGCAGAGAGGGGAATGACATGTAGAGAACGACCACAGGCCGGACTTTGTTTTCTTTTATTTTTTTAGCACCCCGACAAATAGGGTGGGGCTGGTCTAGTATGTGGTTTTATACTTATTTTAGTCTTGTTTTATTGTAATTTACAAAAACAAAATTGCATTATTTTGTTGCTTTAAATCTCAAGATAATGTGATTTTTGTCTGATGTGATTTTTTTTGAACAAATATACAATTGTTGTATTTAGCTGTGTTACTGGCGCAATATAATTGCTGTTTTTTAAATGATGAATTGTCTCTCTTATATCTTACAATAAAGGCTTAAAATTAAAGACGAAACCTGGAGCCCAGTTTTCACTGTTTTGATTCATAATTCATATTAATTTAAGCAGCTTTAGTGTGTATCAGTCAATGAATGAATGCAGCCCTCGTGCCTCAGTGTCCCCCCAGCTGCTCCAAGTCGGAGACAACTGCCCTTACGCAGTCCCATGCAGGGCTCCTAAGTGGCCGGTGTGCGCACTATTGAATCAGCTCTCCTACTACATAAGCTGCACAATTTTAAGTGATTAATATATTTATTTCGGTCTGAGCAAACACTGCATTTGTATTATCTTCTAACAATTGTCCAACAAAGTCATCGGCTACCCGGCACAGCCTGCACTGCGAGTCCATGCTGTTTACAAACTTGCGTACACGAGCTGAGAGCTGGCGTGGGATTTGAGCGCATCCTACCCTCACGACCATATTGATAAATGCCGAGATTTGCGTGGAAATGTGCGTACACCCATATTTCTGGTCAACGAAAGGTTGATAAATAAGGGCCACTGAGACCTGGATAACTTGCCTAGAAGGGCCCGCACACACACACGAGTTTACATACACACACACACACACAAACACGAGTTTACACACACACACACACACACACACACACCAAGCCTGTATCTCAATCGAGAGGCCGCAGCATTTTGTACGCCTTATTTATATATTGTGGTATTTATAGTTTAGAGAGACAGCTGTGAAATGGGTCAGAGAGGGGAATGACATGCAGAGAACGACCACGGGCTGGATTCTAACCCGGGTCTGCTGTGAAGAGGACTGAGACTCTATGGGGGGCTCTAGTAACCACTACACCATGAGGTGCACAAGTTGTGAGTGTGAGTGTGAGTGAGTGAGTGAGTGAGTGAGTGAGTGAGTGAGTGAGTGAGTGTGTGTTCATTCACATCCTGTATCAGGTTATCTGGATAATCTCTAAATTAAGACATGCAGGCTTCAGTTACCACAACCACACTCACATATAGGCGTTATCATGCATATTAAGTGTGTGTGTGCGTGTGTGTGTGTGTGTGTGTGTGTGTGTGTTCTATGTTCACATGCACACACACACACACTCACAGTCTCTCACACACACACACACACACACACACACACACACACACACACACACACACACTTAGTAGGGCTTTTTTCGAACACAGCCATAGTGTGGACATCGGGAGAGGGAGGGGTAAATCATGCAGTGAACGGCCCGGGTCGGAATAGAACCCAGGTCTGCTGTGACAAACATTGAGCCTTAATTCAGTTTTTGAAAAATGTTTCTTAAAGCAAAATATTAAAGACTCATGATTTCGGGTGCTATATCGGCTCCGGCCTTCGTTGCAGTGGTCGCGGGTTCAAATCCGACCCGTGGACCTTTACTGCAGGTCATCTCTCTCTCTCTCTCTCTCTCTCCCTCTCTCTCTCTCTCTCCCTCTCTCTCTCCATCTCAACTCTGTACTGTCTAATAAAGCTTGAACATGCCCAAAAAAATTATCTTTGACAAAAAAACAAAAAAACCCTCATGATTTCAGAGAAGGCTGCTAACCACAGGCTGAACTTAATAGAACACAGGATGTCATGGGTGTATTACCTCTATCAGTTCAATCTAAGCAAACTTCCTCTGACTGCATTTGCATTTTATAACCAAACGTTATGCGATTGGTTGGCAGATCCAGAGTGGCACTGGGCAGATCCAATAGTTTTAAACTTCAACAGACACTCGCCTCCAAGTGAGTGAACGTTTGCCAATTACACACACTCACAGACACACACAGACACACAATCACACAAAAAATACACACAGACAGGGTGACAGATACACAATCTTAATGTCCTCTATATTGTGCCGTGCTTATCGTATCATGAGACAGATTTGGGATCATTCAGTTAATGCATTCTGCCACAGTCGGATAACAAGAGTCTCTAAATCTATGTGGGACTCTTGCTATTGAGCTGTTAGAGACAATACATAACAGTGTGTGTGTGTGTGTGTGTGTATTGCATTTGTTGGGACTATTTTTATTATTTCCAGTTGATGTTTTTGTTATTGCTTTGTGACTGTATCTGGTTGAATAAATGGTAAATGGTAAATGGACTCCACCACTTATATAGCGCTTTTCCCTGTTTTTTTCACAGACTCAAAGCGCTTTACATTGTTTTGTGCACATTCACCCATTCACACACACATTCATACACCGATAGCAGCAGCAGCTACCGCGCAGGGCGCAAGCTAACTATCAGGAGACATTTAGGGTTCAGTGTCTCTTTGCCCAGGGACACTTGGACATGTGGCGGGTAGACGGGGGATCGAACCACCGACCCTGTAACCCAGTGGACGACCAACCTACACACTTCACCACAGCCGCCCGTAAAGCAATTCAATTATGTATTGCTTGAAACTGTTGCCAAGTGTTTAGAAAGTATAAAGAGGGCCACACAGTTAGTTCACCAGGTAACATTAAAGGTGCTACGAGGAACTTTTTAACATTTCTGAAACAGTCAAATTTTTCCTCTGATGATCATAAATGACATGTAACAGCAAACAAGACCATCAGTGCAAAGAATGCTATTTTCATATAGTTTTTCTCAATGCCTTTGTCATGGGTAAACGCTCACCCATGAACAACAGCTGGCGTGTTAAAAATACTACCGCTTTTGTCCAAAGGGGGCGCAAGAATGAACACAATCTGTGAGACCCTCATAGGCCTTCACACAAAATCGGCACTAGTTCTGGGCGAGTTTGGAGCTAGAGCCAGTGTTTTGGTTTCACAACGCCAGAGAACCGGCTCCGGGCTGTAAAAACCGGTTTAACTCAAACCCTGGGCTTGAGGTAAGAACTGCCTGCGCCACCAACCGGGGGAGGGATTATCCTGACCAACCAGACCAACTCAAACCTCATGCCCGCCATATTTAAAAACACCGCTACTACGAGACATAAACATAACATAATTACCGAACGTAGCGATGAAATTGACCGGCGAAAATACGCTGTATGGGTCCTGTTTGCAAAGTAGGGTGACCAGATCCCAATTCACCAGATGTGGGACAAAGAATACGTTTGTGCGGGACAATGCGGACAATGTGCCGTTTTTTTTTTTAGCAAAATAAACTTGTGTCACCACCGGTAATGCCAGAGACACGGCTTTCTATATTAAAAAACATTATCTTTAGATCAGCGCTCAGCAGTTAAGTTACTGTTAAACAAATAGAGCATTAAGGCTGCGGCTTCACATTAAAAGCATTTCACTGGCTTCACATTAGCATTTCACTGGACAAACGTGAGTTGGCTTTTATTTTGAAGTAACAGGACATATAAACACAGAGCCCACTGAGCCGAGCAGCGCGACGAACGGAGACACACACACACACACACACACAGACAAAGTGAGAGCCAACACGTGGAAAAATAAGACGTATTCGCCGCTGTTGTTGTGCTTAAAGCTAGCGGTAGCTTTAGCATTAGCCACAAGAGCAGCGGCGTCGGGCGACGTACACAGACGTTTACAGTGACGTCATGACGTTGCTCTCTTGCCGGCTCCATGGCTGGCTCTGGTCGTTGTGAAACCAACCGGTTCATAACTGGTATAAAGCTGTAACCAGTTTTGAACTGGCCCCAGCACCAGCCCGGAACTGGCTCATGGTTATTTTTGGTGTGAAAGGCCTATCAGAGCACCTTTAAGCACAAGTCAGAGTCACAGTAAGGAAGATAACGCAGCGTAGCGGAAGTACAATTTGCAAAATGTTTCATCTTTTGAAGGGGCAATCTGATCTTATTTAGAGCTGGAATATAATGTCTGTCTGTCTGTCTGTCTGTATGTATGTATGTCTGTCTGTCTGTCTGTCTGCCTGTCTGTATGTCTGTCTGTCTGTCTGCCTGCCTGCCTGCGGAAGAGAATAATTTGAGCATTTTCTCTTGAAGTCTTGTCCATAACTAAATTAAATTAAATCTATCGTTGAAAATCTGCTTTCTCTTGATTTAAACTGGATTAAATTATATTTTTTTTGTCAAAATTCTACACACAATACCCCATAATGACAACTTAAAATAAATAGAAAAAATAATAAAAAACACTTGTACTTAGGTATTATAGTGGTGGCTGCTATTAAATCTACGGTGCCCACCATCTCTACCATTGTGTCCTTGGGCAAGACACTTAACCCCAAACTGCTCCAGGGGCGCTGTACTATGGCTGACCCCCCTGAATGGTGGTCATTTGAATTTATTTCCATGTACCCTCTGCAAAATGACAAATACAGACAAAAAAGACATAAACACATTTAAAGTAAAGTAAGACAATTTGAGGTGAAAATATAAAGAGAGGCAAACACATAATACATTATAAGTACATCTCCCCCCTCCCCCCCCCCCTTCTCAGATAATCTGTCACCTTAACCTGGACTTCCCCTGCCAATGCGACCACACACAGATTTGCATCAGCAGCACAAATCATTTCCTGCAACACAGGATGTTTTTCAGAAGTTGCCTCTCGATATGTTTGTCTAATCTGTTGATCTTAAATTCTCTGTAAAGGGCATCAGATGACTTGATAAGGAGCCTCGTGCTTGAAAGTTTTCCATGACGTAGAGACCTCCGGTTCTCAGAAGCTGCTGAAGAGCGTTGACACGGAGCTGTTGGCGTCAGTGTTTGAGTGACAGTCACACTGAGACCTCGGAGCAGAATGGCTGCAGTCGCACACATCGCCTTGCTGCTGTTTGCTTTCATCAGCAACATCCACTCAAAGGAACGAATCATCATCAAGAAGAAAGGAGACTCTTACACCTTCACACTCGATAACAAGTTCAACCGCTCCTGCCTGATCTCCAGGTCTGTTGGAGAGGAGAAGCTTGTCCTATGGAACACCTCTGACTCCTCGGCCGAGAACTCTACACTACCGGACGGCTTGAAACAACGACTGAGAGTTTCCATCAGGTACAATAAGGACAAAGTTACTCATTACAGGATCGACAATCTGACCCATTCAGACTCAGGCCTGTACCAAGAGGAGTGTTGGACCGATGGCAATGTGACATTCCAGAGAAACACCAGTATTATTATTTGTAGTAAGACAGATGAGAAAAATGACATAATAGATCAACCAGTGAGAGGTGGAAACAAAGCGGACCTGCCATGTAAGGAAGCAGCTGACGATCTGGAAATCCAGTGGCTCATGTATGGTGATAATATATTCGGCTATTTCATGGAC
Organism: Ammodytes marinus; assembly: GCF_949987685.1. NCBI lineage: Eukaryota > Metazoa > Chordata > Actinopteri > Uranoscopiformes > Ammodytidae > Ammodytes > Ammodytes marinus. The sequence goes on along the minus strand of NC_137235.1, from coordinate 2,835,445 downwards.
AGAATACGAGGACTAGAGACATTATGGACGAGAGTTTTTAGTGACGGTTCGACATCGGTGACGGACATTGTTAAAGGAGGATTTCAAGTGGTGATAAAAGCATCAGGTCCTCGTCAGTCCAACATCACGACACCAGTCGATGGGCTGTTCACTTGTCTTGTGATGAACCAACAGCAGTGTGTCAGCAGTCAACCTGTACGGGTAGTTACACAAGAGACTACAATCTACCACTCGGTGGGAGAGACGGCCGTGTTGCAGTGTGACAAGCCACGTTGGAAGAAGCCATCACTTGTATCCCACACAGCACCAGAAGTTTTCCATAACAGGTCACTGGTGTTTCCATCGTTAGCATTAAATGACTCAGGTCGGTACGAGTGTCAAAGCTATTACAGTTTGAAGGATGTGTTACTGTTTGTGTGCCCCGAATTTGGCCCCCCTGATGTAAAGCTCTTCTCAGAAGGAGAAAATGTCAATATCAGATGTATCGGAGATTTGAGTGGAGGTGAGAGATTCTATTGGTTCATGAAGTCGAAACAAACACAAGGCAGAGTCGTTCATCAAAGGGAGTTTGATCAGAACAGAATAATTACCTCTCGCGAGTCGGTTACTATCTTAAATGTCTCACTGGAGGACACAGGGGAGTATTGGTGTGCAGTTATAGACTCAGACTACCAGTGTGTGTCAACAGCCAGAACTCTCCTCAGCCGTCACCCTGTAACAGAGACAATCTACCGCTCAGTGGGAGAGACGGCCGTGTTGCAGTGCGATGGCTCCGGTGATGACAAGCCACGCTGGGAGAAGGCATCACCTTTCGCCCACGGAGAACCAGAAGTTTTCCAAAATGAGTCACTGGTGTTTTCATCGTTAGCATTAAGTGACTCAGGTTTGTACATGTGTCAAAGCTATTACAGTATGAATATGTTGAATCTGTTTGTGTGCCCCAAATTCGGCCCCCCTGATGTAGAGCTCTTCTCAGGAGGAGAAAATGTCACTATCAGATGTATCGGAGATTTGAGTGGAGGTAAGAGATTCTATTGGTTCATGAAGTCGAAACAAACAAACGGCAGTGTCGTTTATCAAAGGGAGTTTGATCAGAACAGAATAATTACCTCTAACGGGTCGGTTACTATCTTTAATGTCTCACTGGAGGACACAGGGGAGTATTGGTGTGCAGTTAGGGACTCAGGCGGCCAGTGTCTGCCAACAGCCAAAACTCTCCTAATGTACAGAGATCCCTTTGGGTTCTACTCCACCTTCTATAAAGTGAGATGTGTAGTGGTCAGTATTCTGCTGGTGGTTCTCTGTGTGACTGCGGCGATTGCGACCTACATAAAACCAAGTGAGTAGAGGCTTAAAGGGATAGTTCAGTATTGTTGAAGTGTGGTTGTATGAGGTTGTATGAGGTACTATGATAGTTAGTGTGTTACCTTGTGGAGATGGTGGTCAGCGCAGTTATTTTAAAACGTTTTGGGGAGAATTGGCTGTAGCAGGAGTCAGCCTTGTACTGTTGTAGAGGGGCCAGCAGAAAAACTTTAATTGTTTGCCTTGTATATAAATGATTACCTAAAAACTAAATATCCGTACAATTGTTCACTAAATTCAGGATTTTTTCACGGCTGATTTGCGGACTGATAGACTGCACATCATCGGCAGACAGGCATTTTTTTTTGCTTTTTTTTTTCAAGCGTAGTTCGGCCATGTATTACTGCGTCAACTCGTGCAGCCATTTTTCCCCTGGCCCCCTCAGCAACGGTACAATGCTGACTTCTGCTACAGCCATGTCTCCCCCAAACTCCTTATAGTGACTGCACTGATCACCATCTCCATAAGGTAAGAGAATAACTATGCATAGGTACAGCATTCAACCACACTTCAAAAAATACTGAACTATACCTTTAATATGCACATGTTCAAATGTCATCTTAAAAATTAGAGACAGACAGTCCGGCAGTGATGAAGGTTATTCTCACATCAAAAAAATATTAACATTGCTTTTTTTATCATATTATTGAGTATTTTAATCCATTTTATTTTTTTATTATTTCAGTTGCTTGATTTGTATGTGCCTCGCATTGCCTCCTTAAATTGTTTAGTCCTAGTTCAACCACGTTAACCACTTTCTTAACTTTAAAAAAATATATATTTGTATTATTACTATAAATTGGAAATTAATAAAATTTGGTTCTAAAGACAATTAATAAAAAGTGGTTCTAAAGAAACTTACATTTCATAATAATTGAGTAAAAAGTAAAAGCGGGTTTAAATATTGTAACCAAAAATAATGCTGATGAAAAAAAGTTTCCCTCTTAGATTCTGTACAAGTTTGTTAGTATACATATATTTTTTGAGATAATTTCTCTGCATTTGTATTCTTCATTAGACAGAAGTTAGAAACAGAGTTGAAATGGGGCAGAGAGGGGAGTGACATGCAGAGAACGACAACGGGCTGGATTCTAACCCGTGGTCTGTGAGACAGACAGTCAGGCAGTGATGAAGGTTATTCTCACATAAAAAATAGTGCAGTTTTTTTTTTTTATCATATATTATTGAGTATTTCAATCCATTTTATTTTAGTATTATTTCAGTTGCTTGATTGTTACTTGCCTCATTGCCTCATGAAATGTGTTAGTCCTGGTCCAACCATGTAAACCACTTTCTTATTTTTTTTTGTTGTGTATTATTATTATAACATTTTGAAAATGTATTAAACATGGAAGTGGTTCTAAAGAAACTTACATATCATAATAATTCAGTATAAAGTAAAAGCAGGTTTAAATATTGCAGAAAATAATGCTGATGAAAAAAAGTGTTCCCCTTTTATAGTCTGTACAAGTTTGTTAGTATAAATATTGTTTTAAGATAATTTTTCAGCATTTTTATTCTCCATTAGACAGTTTGTAGAGACAGAGATGAAATGGGGCAGAGAACGACAACGGGCTGGATTCTAACCCGTGGTCCCTAAGACAGACAGTCAGGCAGTGATGAAGGTTATTCTTCTCAAATCATAAAAAATTTACATTTTTTTTTAATCATATATAATTGAGTATTTTAATCCATTTTATTTTTGTATTTTTTCAGTTGCTTGATTTTAATGTGCCACATTGCCTCATCACATTGTTTAGTCCTCTTTCAACCATGTATATGAGTTTGTTGATATGGCTGTATTGCTGGCAAATCAAATGTTTACACATATTTTTTAAGAACATTTTTAGTAATTGTTATTCTTTTTATTAGATAGTTTGTGGAAAAAAATATATAATTTTTTTTTCTTTTTATCATATATTATTGAGTATTTTAATCCATTTTATTTTTGTATTATTACAGTTGCTTGATTTTTTTGTGTTGCCTCTCATTGCCTCCTTTACATGTTTTAGTCCTGGTTCAACCATTAGACCACTTTCTTAACTTTATTTTTTTGTTTATTATTCTTATAATATTTAGGAAATTAATAAAACGGTTCAAAAGAAACTAATAATTTAGCATATATAAAATCAAGTATAAATATTGTAACCAAAAATCAAGATAAAGCTGAAAAAAAGTTTCCCCCTTAGATTCCGTACAAGTTTGTTGGTGTATATATTTTTTTAAGATAATTTTATTTTAATTTTTTTTGCTTTTTATTAGATAGTTTGTAGAGACAGAGATGAAATCGGGCAGAGAGGGGAATGACATGCAGATAACGACCACGGGCTGGATTCTAACCCGTGGTCTGTGAGACAGACAGTCAGGCAGTGATGAAGGTTATTCTCACATCAAAAAATAGTGCAGTTTTTTTTTATCATATATTATTGAGTATTTTAATCCATTTTATTTTTGTATTATTTCAGTTGCTTGATTTTAATGTGCCACATTGCCTCATGACATTTTTTAGTCCTTTTTCAACCATGTATATGAGTTTGTTGATATGGCTGTATTACTGGCAATATATACAAATATATACAAATGTGTATATATATATTTTTTTTGACGATTTTTTAAGATAATTCTTCGTAATTTTTATGCTTTTTATTAGACAGTTTGTAGAGACAGAGATGAAAAGGGACAGAGAGGGGAATAACATGCAGATAACGACCACGGGCTGGATTCTAACCCGTGGTCCGTGAGACAGACAGTGAGTCAGTGATGAAGGTTATTCTCACATCAATCCTGAAAATAGTGCAGTTTTTTTTATCATATATTATTGAGTATTTTAATCCATTTTATTTTTGTATTATTTCAGTTGCTTGATTTTAATGTGCCACATTGCCTCATCACATTGTTTAGTCCTCTTTCAACCATGTATATGAGTTTGTTAATATGGGGCTGTATTGCTGGCAAAACAAATGTGTATATATATATCTTTTGCTGATTTTTTTAAGATAAATATTCGTAATTTGTATGACTTTTATTAGACAGTTTGTAGAGACAAAGATGAAATGGGGCAGAGAGGGGAATGACATGCAGAGTGAATATATACAAATCCCCCTCCCTTGAAACAGCATAGTGCACCTTTAATGTGTATTTTAGAAGTGGGAATAATTCGTAAGCATGCTCTATGCTTTGTTACTTTTACATTTGTTGTATTCAATTTACTGTAATGATATCATACCTATAATCTTTCATTTTTTATCTGTAAATGTGTTTATTTTGTTGAGGTACCATTGAAATGTTTGTTTGATACAGTCATTTGATTCAAGGGAGATGTAGAGAGAGATTAAATTGGCTGTGTGGGAGTGTGTTAAAACCTGTGAATTAATCATTTAAATTGAAGTTTGTTTATGAAACACCAGGAGTGCCCCCGGTTTGTTGGTACATTTCATTATTATTATTTTTTTTGCACCCCGACACATAGGGTGGGGCTGGTCTATTATGTGGTTTTCTACCAACTTTAGTCTTGTTTTATTGTATTTAAAAAAAAAAAAATTGCATTATTTTTTTGCTTTAAATCTCAAGATAATGTGATTTTTGTCTGATGTGAACAAATATATAATTGTTGTATTTAGCTGTGTTATTGGCACAATATAATTGCTGTTTTTTTATATGATGAATTGTTGCTCTTATATCTTACAATAAAGGCTTAAAATTAAAAGACAAAACCTGGAGCCCAGTTTTCACTGTTTTGATTTATAATTTGTATTATTTTAAGCATCTTTAGTGTGTATCAGTCTAATATTTCGAATCAGATTACACAAATAATAATGTTCTGTGTCTTTACAGCTTTGATCTTTGCAAATTAAATTATATTTAGACACATACACTTGTTCTTAAAATGCACAAAATTAAATAATATTTTTGCATGAACTACATTAATTTTAGTTTTGTCTTAAAGAAAATATATTTAATTTAAAATATAGTTTGTACTGAATCTAACGTTGAATTTTAATTTAATTAAAATGTAAATGTTGTGTGTATAAACAATATTTTTACTTGGTGTGAATGTTTAGGTGTAAGAGTGTGTGTGTGTGTGTGTGTGTGTGTGCGTGCGTGCGTGCGAGCGAGCGAGTGTTAATGCACATCCTGTATCAGGTTATCTGGGTAATCTCTAAATGAAGACATACAGGCTTCAGCGACCACAAGCACAAGAAGACTCACGTATACGCTTTATCATGCATATTAAGTGTGTGTATGCTGTGTGTCTGCTTTGTGTGCTGTGTGCTGTGTGTGCATGAGTGAGTGAGTGAGTGAGTGAGTGAGTGAGTGAGTGAGTGAGTGAGTGAGTGAGTGAGTGAGTGAGTGAGTGAGTGAGTGAGTGAGTGTGTGAGTGTGTGTGTGTGCAGTGTGTGTGCAGTGTGTGAGCGTGTGAGTGAGTGAGCGTGTGTGTGTGCGCAGTGTGCGGTGTGTGTGTATGAGTGTGTGCGCAGCGTGTGTGTGTGTGTGTGTGAATCTAACCTGACTGTTGGCGATAGCGAGGAAGCGATTCACCACGTCGTCCACATTATAGTCCTCCAGATCGGGGTCGTCTCTGATTGGAGGATCGTCACATGACTGGTCCCAGCAGAAGCCCTCAGGAGGGTTGTACCCGTTGGGAAGGATCCCTGGTGAAGAGTTACAATCAAATGTAACTTTATTTATATAGCACTTCTCATGCACAAAGAAAAATGTGCACGATGAAAGAATGTCCAGGAAAAGAAATGTGAAAAATGTAATTAAAAATAATAAAAACTAGAAGAAAGTAGATTAATAAATCATATCTCAAATATATATATACACTTTATATTAGGCCTATATATCTTATTTGTTTCATTCAAAGCGTAGATAAACAAAGAAAAAATTTCCTTAGAAACCTGTAAAGTTCAGTACGCCAAGTTATTTGTTTATTTTATTTTGTCTTTTGTGTTCACCTTTTACAGTTGTGTCTCGTGTGTTCTTTAAAAATAAAATAAAAATAAAATAAAAAAATAAAGTATTTAAAAAAAAAAGAAGAAGTGTGAAGTAGTATTTTGTGTATATACAGCTCCGGAAAAAATAAGAGACCAGTCTGGATTTTTCTCAAATCTTCATCTCTACATTACTTATTGAAAATGCTCTAAATGACAAAAAATATTGGAATTTGGTAGAAATGTTGTCAGTAATTTATATTATCAAACCAAAATGTTTATTCTACTCAAACATATGCCTCTTAATAGTAAAACGAGAGACACTTAACATTTGGAGTGGTCTCTTCATTTTTTCCAGAGCTGAATATATTATAATAAGGTTAAAGATGACATTTACATGAGGAATGATTGAGTCAATAATTTAGTGTCTCCGCTGCTGTCTCATTCCCCATCTCTGACATGGCTTCAAAGACACACCTTCCCTTCTGACGTGTGTGTGTGTGTGTGTGTGAAGTAGTATTGTGTGTATATAGAGTGGTAGTGTAGTCACCAGTGAAGAGGTCGGCCATGGGGGCAGGCAGGCTGTCTGAAGCCCTCCACAGCAGCTCCTGTTCCCGGGAAGACATCCTGCGAGCGCGGTCCTGGTAGTCCAGTCGACCAAAGAAGAAACCGTCATATCCCATCTGGTACAAGACACAGACACAGACACAGACACAGACACAGACACACACACACACACACACACACACACACACACACACACACACACACACACACACACACACACACACACACACACACACACACACACACACACACACACACACACACACACACACACACACACACACACACACACACACACACACACACACACACACACACACACACACACACACACACAAATTATTATTATTATTTTTTTTTAAAGGGATAATTTTTTGGGGCATTTTCTTTATTAGACAGATTTGGAGAGAGTTGAAATGGGGCAAAGAGGGGAAGACGTGCAGAGAACTGAATGAATGAATAGTTGTGAATGTCGATAGTTAGCCTGCTATCGGTGTATGAATGTGTGTGTGAATGGTAAGTTAACGTGGGAAAGGAAAACAGGTCTCCCTTGCAAAAGAGTCTCCGGTCTCAATGGGATTTACCTGTATAAATAAAGGTTAAAAAAAAAAAAAAAAAAAAAAAAAAAAACTGACCTGACTGGAACAAAACACACAGGGAAAAGTTAATGGAAGTCAGAATTTGTCTCTAATTTGGCTACAAACGCTATGGCAGGATAAATTACAGCATATGTCAAATCCAGTGTTAATACCCAGCCTAGGCTCTGTAAACAGGCATGTTGCGAGCTACGGTGGGCCCTTCTGTGTTTAGCCTAAGCTGTGTATAAAAACTGGATTTGTTTTCCGCACACACACACACACACACACACACACAGGATCATGAGGAGATATTCACAGATTTTGACAAAAAGTAATTGACAACAAGCGTTATCTAGAAAAAAACACACACACACACAGGGAATGTGGATAAAATAAACTGACTTAAGAATTTGGATTGGTACATAAAAAAATAAAAATAAAAATCATCTAATCCAAACTGTTCTTCTAAAAATGTGCTCCAAGGAACTTTCAGTTTGTGTTTATTGAATAACGATATAAAAAAATAGCATTCTTTGCCCTGATGGTCTCGTTTGCTGTTTCATGTCATTTAAGATCATCAGAGGAATAATGAGACCGTTTCAGGGATATTTAAAAGTTCCTCGCGGCACCTTTAACATAACCGACCTGTGCGAACATGGATGCGTGTTCCCGTGCGTGTCCGAAGGGGTCGATGTGCCAGGCCACACGGGGGCGACCGCAGCTCCCAAACGTCTCATTCAGGAACCTGAGGCCCATCGTCATCTGGTCTATCACCGCGCTGTAGTGAGTAGTGGCTTCATCGCTCATACACCAGCCCCCATTCACAAACTCAAGGCGCCCTGCAAGAAGCACAAACCAATCAAATATGTTTAGTTATTCAAGGGAGAATTCCAAGTTTCACTACATACCCCTGGCAAATTTTGACTTAAAGTTACTTTTATGAAACCAGCAAGCTTTTTCTTGATTGGAAATGACACAGGCTTCTCCCGAGCTCCCCCTCCATATTAGACAGGCCCCCTCACTGCCCATTTTTAAAACACGTCTTAAAACCCATTTTTACTCCTTGGCTTTCAACCCAGCATGAGACCTTAATTTTGTTTTAGTGTCCTATGGTGTATTTTATTCATTGTGCTTATTAGTTTTATTTGTTTAAATTGTTTTATCTGAATTGCATTATGTACAGCACTTTGTTTCAGCTGTGGTTGTTTTAAAGGGCTTTATAAATAAAGTTGAGTTGAGTTGAGTTGAGAAAGATAAGAAGACGATGTACAAGAGGCATCATTGTGGAGAAAAAATATTTTTCAGCTTTTATTAAATTTTAACAAAAAGTGGCATGTCCACAATTATTCATACCCTTCTCAATAGTAAATATAATATAATTTCCGGCCAGCTTTTTGCATCTCTCCACTGGTATTTTTGCCCATTCATATTTGGCAATGAGCTCCAACTCTTTCAGGTTGGAGGGTCTTCTTGCCAAGCAGTGCAATCTCCCCTTTTTTGTATTTTAAAAAATTAGATAAAGGTTACATAAATCAGAAATTGTGTTTTAAAGAATGTTTAGACTCTTTTAGATAATCTCTAGACAATTAAAGTCTAGATTTAAGAGGTCAACAATCTGAAAATCCCTTAAAGGAACACTGTGTAACCTTTTAAGTAATTTATTAGCTAAAATCAATATCCTCATTCATAAATATGTCCTCATTGGTGTAAAATCACCTCTGCCAATAATCTGAATTATCCTCCTGAGCGGAGAATTACAAATATTAATATGACATTTTGTACATTGAGCAGGTAAGTCTTATGGAGGCATCCATGTTTTTGGAATGTCATCAGGTGCATTGTTTAGAATTTAGAATTGTTCTTGTCCTTGAAGGCCAATGTAGCTTCTGTTATTATTCGAAAGGGGTGGGGTTACCCAGGGAGCGTTGCATTCTAGAATTTTCTAGATGATGTCATATTACACACTGCAACTTTAACATGTTCTGTTAATGCTACATTCGGAAGCTAACGTCAGTTTAACGGCTAATAAAAAAATACCCAACGGCTATGGGCATTAGCATGCTAGCGGGGATTAGCTCAGCCCGTTCATCAATACCCACGTCTTATTCAGTCTCTCTACACATTTACAGTGATTTACTCGGTTCATCATGCTTCAAAACAGTCTGTCACCACTGCTATGCCCCAGCTAAACATAGCTACTAACAGTTATTACACTAGTCTTAGCCCCTCACAGGACGTGATTAGCTTAATATGTAGCTGTGTGTGTCATTGCTATTGGCCTGCGACATATATATTGCTTAAAAATGCCGATATTTAACATATTCTAAAAATTGTCAATGTTAACACCAGCATTTACGTGTTCCTTAATAACATAGTAATTTAATTCAGCTTCTATCTCAAAAACGAGTGTAAGTAAAGTGTGCCGTTACATTTGAAATACTGGCAAGTACACAATACATACCCGGTCAATTTCAATGTTTCCTATTATTGTAAACGTAAGCTACACTAATCATACCACTGGTGAATATCACCGGGTGTCATATATAACTAGCTTACCTGTGGAAATATAGAAACAGTTTTTATTATTGATGCCATCTTGCTAGCATACACACTTGGCTTGTCATTTATTGTCTACCTCAGCGCTACTAGCCTCAGCAACCGTTCAGTCCTCCACGCTTCCATAGTTACCGCGACTTAGCAACGGGAGATAAATTACTCCTATCTGTTGACGGAACAGTTAGCCCCTCTTATGCTACCAAGATTCAAATATTTATATACTATCTATGATTCAAAGTCAGTAACAAAGCGCACGGTTGACAAAACGTTAATGTAATCGGCGGCGAACAAACTTTCATTTAATTTCACAGAGAAAATAACTGACTTTTTTCCCTCCCGGCAGTTATTTAAAAAATTCAAAATAACTGCCAAACGCGACGTCAGGGTCTTTAAAAAAAGGATAGGGAATTAATTTATTATTTATTTGTATGTAGGCCTACACTACTCTATGTAAGATGTTTTTTGCTCTCAAACTGTATTGTATTTGCATCGCTTAAAGCTGCAGTGTGTAGAATTTTGGGTTTTATTTCCTAGCAGATTTTGTAGAAAGTAATTATAATATCCATAAGTACATTTAATTTAGTGCATAATAGCTGAATTTTTTTTTGAATTATATTTATAGAAAGGGTCTCATATATGTCCATATTTCTGCATATTTTGGACCAAGGCCTAGTGCCGCGATCTTGAAAGTGTCATAGTTGGGATGTCATCAGGTGCATTGTTTAAAATTTGGAATTATTCTTGTCCTTGAAGGCCACTGTAGCTTCTGTTATTATTCGAAAGGGTTGGGGTTACCCAGGGAGTGTTGCATTCTAGAACTTTGTAGAACTTTCTTGATGATGTCATATTACACACTGCACCTTTAATGTTATTGCATAATTGTTTAATAATATATATATATATATTTTTTTTGAATTATTTTTAACTGAAAAAAAAACTTGCATGGCTCAAAAAGAAAAAACGGTACTGCAGTCAGGTAATGTTGGCCACCGCTGCCCTAGCCAAGTGTAAGGCCTAGAGCGCCCTCTGCTGGTGAAGCCGAGTCTTTGCAGAATAATATAACCCATTCAAAATACCTTGTGGTATATTATAAGACACTACTAAACTGTTAACCTGTGTTTAGCTTGTTGACTTTAGCTATGCAATTTAAAAGGAGGGGTGGAGGGTAAATAATTCTCTGTCTTTCAATACACAGTGCCACAAATCAATGCCCTGATGTGTAATGCAGTAAACAGCAGTGTAATTATGCAATACTAATGGTCAGTGACTTGTTGTGACAGTTAAATTATTGCACATAGCCTATAGATTATATAGAAATAATGACTTAAAGGTGCAGTGTGTAATATGACATCATCAAGTAAGTTCTACAAAGTTCTAGAATGCAACGCTCCCTGGGTAACCCCACCCCTTTCGAATAATAACAGAAGCTACAGTGGCCTTCAAGGACAAGAACAATTCTAAATTTTAAACAATGCACCTGATGACATTCCAACTATGACACTTCCAAAATGGCGGTGGCAAGGCCTTGGTCCAAAGTATGGAGAAATATGGACATATATGAGACCCTTTCTAAGAAAAAAATAATAATTAAAAACATTTTTTTAGCTATTATGCACTAAATTAAACGTACTTATGGATATTATAATTATTTTCTACAAAATCTGCTAGGAAATAAAACCCAAAATTCTACACACTGCAGGTTTAAAGCCACTGAGAGGGGTGAGGGGTGAGGGGTGAAAAGTCCAAGGGTCGGGTCAGGAGAAGTGTTGATTCAGGTTAGAGGTGGAGTCAGCGATTCTAGAGAATACTTGTTGTCAAAATCACTTTGTCAGAATCAGTGAATATCTCCTCACAATCCGCTGCCTGTCTGTACTGTGTGTGCACTAAAGAAAACAATTATCTAAATGTATGTTATCAAAGGATATGTAAACAAAGTGGACCCAACGTAGCTTACAACATGCCCGTTTACAGAGCCTAGGCTGTGTATTAACACTGTATTGTTTTTTTCCAGCGCACACACAGTACGGACAGGTAGCGGATCGTGAGGAGATATTCACTTGATTTTGCCAAAAAGATATTTTGACAAATCATTCCGCAGAATCACTGACTCCACCTTTAAGGAATTATGAATGAAATAGTACAGGATTGGTTGATGCATCTTACTCAATACAACTTCAAAAAGTGTTGGGTGCCCACAGATAATAGGAACAATAAAAAATATATAGAGTAGAATAAGATAAACATAAACATTAGATCAATTCTAAATGGACCTTCATTAACCAGCGACTGTCTGTTGAATGTCTGTGATTAATTAAATATTTTTCTTTTGGGGCATTTCTTTAAACTTTACTAGACAGCGTTTGTAGAGACAGAGATGAAATGTGTCAGAGAGGGGGAATGACATGCAGAGAACGACCCGGGCTGGATTCTAACCCGTGGTCTGCTGTGAAGAGGACTGAGACTATATGGGGGAAGGGGCTCTAACCTAACCACTACGCCAGAAGCAATGTAACTTCATTGACCAGCATTATTTAAAAAAAAAATTTTTTTTTTAACTTTATC
>NC_137235.1:2807886-2817886 GCF_949987685.1 Ammodytes marinus | reverse complement strand
ATCTCCAATGTGTCAGAGAGAGAGAGAGAGAGAGAGAGAGAGAGAGAGAGAGAGAGAGAGAGTGTGTGTGTGTGTCATAGAGAGAGAGAGGGAGAGAGATAGTGTTTGTGTGTCAGAGAGAGAGAGAGAGAGAGAGAGAGAGAGAGAGAGAGAGAGAGAGAGAGAAAGAGAAAGAGAGAGAGACGCTGAAGTCAAAGAGTGTCAGTGCAGTGAGATGACTCACTCACATGTTTTGACTTGTTGGACTTGTTTTTCACATGCATTTTTTTTGTTGTTGCAGGAAATTCAGTCACTTAATTTCCATTGCAGCCATTCTACATCGCTGTCTAAATATTTAATGTCTAATCTTGAATCTTGATGTATTTTCTTTGTTTAGACTATCTCTAACCATTTCTAATGTCTAATCTTGATGTATTTCATGCCCCTGTAAAGCTCTTTGAGTGGCCTTGTGTCTGAATTGTGCTATAGAAATAAACTTGCCTTGTTTAGTTCACAGTATAAAAATCCTCAGACAGGTCCAAACTTACACAGATCAGTTTATTGAAGCCAAGGTGGAATGATCTCGTCTTGGGGGAAAAAAAAATACACCACACTCAGATAATCACAAACAACATATTGTTACAGTCACATTACAGAACTGAAGCATGGACAGTACACAGGTGGAGAAAATGCTACAATATCAACTACTACAGAGCAGTTTGGTTCATGCTACAGCGCGACAGAAATGCACTTCATGGTTAAAAATAAAATAAAAATAAAAAGTAGACAGATCTGCCTTATGAGGTCAGGTTGGAAAATTCAGAAAAGTAATTTTTTTTTAATAATTTTCATAGTAAATGGACTTGACTTATATAGCGCTTTTTAGACGATTTTCTCAGCCCCAAAGCGCTTTACATATCTTACCACATTCACCCATTCATAAACACACTCATACACCGATGACAGTAGCTGCCATGCAAGGCGCTCTCTGAACCATCGGGAGCAATGTGGGGTTCAGTGTCTCTTTTGCCCAGGGACACTTGGACATGTGGCGGGGAGACGGGGGATCGAACCACCGACCCTGTAACCCAGTGGACGACCGCCCTACACACTTCGCCACAGCCGCCCAATTCAGGTGGAATTGTAACTTTCAAGTTATAGTGTGGCACAGATGTTTTTTTGATTAAATGTGCTTCCAGGAACTTTCAGTTTGTGTTCATTCTTGCGCCCCCTTTGGACAAAAGCGGTAGTGTTTTTATTACGCCAGCTGTTGTTCCTGGGTGAGCGTATATACCCATGACAAAGGCAGTAAGAAAAACTATATACAAATAGCATTCTTTGCACTGATGGTCTCATTTTGCTGTTACATGTCATTTATGATCATCAGAGGAAAAATTAGACTGTTTCAGAAATAAAAGTTCCTCGTAGCACCTTTAAAATAGTTGATCCTTGTTTGATATTTTTCTCACACAGTGCTCGGTCAAGTTATCGATAACTCCTCAGGATTAGCACCAATTAAAATTTAAATGAACAGTTGAAAAAAAGCATTTATGCCCAAAAAAATTTAAATAAAAAACAAAATATGCGGCTACAGTATGGCATTCATTCAGATAAAAGGCAAGGTCTATTTCACTTGGAAATCAGCGTTAAGAGTGAAAGTTTGATTTGGGCGCTCCGGTGGTGTAGTGGATAGAATGCGTACCATATTGGCTCCGGCTTTCGTTGCAGTGGTCGCGGGTTCAAATCCGACCTGTGGACCTTTACTGCAGGTCATCCCCCCCTCTCTCTCTCTCTCTCTCTCTCTCTCTCTCTCTCTCCCCATTTCAACTCTGTACTGTCTAATAAAGCTTGAAAATGAAAAAAAAGAGTGAAAGTTTGTCCCTTCTAATGCTACAATCAAGAAATGGGAAATTTAAATAAAAATAAATAACTTAATTTTTTTTTGTATTCAAAATCGTTACATTTTCTTGTCATCGTAGGATTACTCTGATTTTCTATAACTCGCGTGAATAATTAAAATTAGCAGAACATTTAAAAAAATTATCCAAAATCTGAGCTTCACTGGATGGATATAATATAATAATGAGACTGGACTTATATATACTGTATGATATGATATGATATGATATGATATGATATAGTAATAGGATTGTATTTGGAAGCATGCAAAGTACAAGTCTTTGATAAACATACTGTGATGTTGCAATGATGCTACGTATATTTTGAATTTTTTGGTGTGCACATTTTTGTTTGTCCCTTCACCTTAAAATATGTAATCATATGTAAATCATATCCATATCGGGTTTTAAAAATATATAATTTATATACTGACACAGATAGGATAGTCCTCAGAAAACATTGGCTACAGTGTGGCCCTGGGTTAGTCTAGGGCACTTTTTGCAGGTAATGTTTTCATTATGAAGAATTTGATTGGAGTTAGGTTGCTAATTTTTCATGGCAGTGAAGTTGATGTTCGATGGTGTTCGGTGCTGCCCTATCCCCTGACCTTAGCCAGCGCTGCCTTGAAGGCTCCGTTTGGGGCACAAAACACCCAAACATCAGAGTTGATACAGAAACACATCCTGCTGTGGATAGATTCAAGTAGTCGCAGCCAGGCACTACACTCTGATACTTAGACAATGAACAACAAAAGAAATCCCGTGAATGTACTGTGGTAGGGGTGGATACTAATCAGCATCTTTGTTTGGTTGATTCAGATTGAAAATCAGCAACAACAAAAATAATCTTGTTTTAAAAATGCATTTAAAATGGTAGACACTTTGACAGGTCACAGGTAGGAGAAGGCACAGATGTAAAAATCCAAAATGCTAATGAAGTAACAACTGGGCTCTTCCCACGATTAAAATGTGCATTGTGTGAAAAAAGTGTGTGTGTGTGTGTGTGTGTGTGAGTCTGTGTGTGTGCGTGTGTGTGTGTGTGAGTGTGTGTGTGTGTGTGTGTGTGTGTGTGTGTGTGCGTGTGTGTGTGTGTGTGTGTGTGAGAGAGAGAGTGTGTGTGTGTGTGGTGTCTGTGAGAGAGAGTGTGTGTGTGCATTGTGTGAAAAAAGGCATAATGCAAAAATGTCAGCTACAGTCAATTCTACAATCGAAGGGATTTTTTTTCTTCAATTGAATTAACTTGACATTCACAGGAGGAGAAACAAGGCAACAAGAGACGTGTATGAAAAGTGTTTTTGGTTCCCGATTGTGATTGTTCCATAAGCATACATCATTCCGTCCTCTGCATCATAACTAATAATGTGTGTGTGTGTGTGTGTGTGTGTGTGAGAGTGTGTGTGTGTGTGAGAGTGTGGTTTGTGTGTGTGTGTGTGTGTGTGTGTGTGTGTGTGTGTGTGTGTGTGTGTGTGTGTGTGTGTGTGTTTGGAGATATTGTGTATATTGTGTTACTAAATGTAAATAATTAACACTTTGCTTACAGTGTAAAAGGTCATGTCAAAACCTGCAACACGGTGGAAATAGGTTTGATTGTCCGATGAGCCCTTTTCCTGTAGTGGTCAAATAAACAAACAAACAGTCCTTCAACAGTACAGTTCGATTTTGGTTTACGATGTGTTCCCATTGCCCCCCTCTTTGTTTGATAAGCCCTGTAGTGGTTAATAAACAAAGGGTCCAGGGGGCGTTCTGGTGGCGTAGTGGATAGAGCGCGTACCATATTGGCTCCGGCCTTCGTTGCAGTGGTCGCGGGTTCAAATCCGACCCGTGGACCTTTACTGCAGGTCATCCCCCCCCTCCCTCTCTCTCTCTCTGTCTCACCATTTCAACTCTGTACTGTCTAATAAAACTTGAAAATGCCAAAAAAATAATCGTTAAAAAATAAACAAAGGGTCCTTAATGAGTACGGTTCAGTTCGGTTAGGATGTGTTTCCATTGCCTCCGTCTTGTGGACAGATGAGCAGAGTCGAGTCCAGATCCAGTCTGAAGGCCGGGTAGAGCGGTTGAGAGAACGGGCAGCGAAACGTGTGCAGCAAAACCACCGTATCGGACACGCTATAGAAGGAAAGCGCTCCTTTCTGGCGCTCCAAAAACACCCCTATCCTGGGGCAGGGCGGGGCCGCGACGGTGGTCTTCCGGTTGTCATGCCAGGCTGCGTATCCCGCGTGCGTACACCTCAAACGCCACGAGTTTTCATTGCGCCCGAGCAGGCACGGTTTGCCCCCACCTTTGCGTCCGATACCGCGATAGGTAACGCCGATGTCCACCCATCCACCTCCGCGCCATTCCACCTCCCAGTAGCTGGCGCCTCCGAACTGCCCCTCGCGACACAGGATTTGGGCCACGGAGTCGAAGCGCTGGGGGTGGGGGGCGTAGCGCTGGGGCTCTTCTCCACAGTGGGCGCCCTGCGGACCCTCTAAGAGCACCAGGGTCGGGTGGGCCGTGTCAGGGTCCAGGGATAGGCGGCAGGAACCTGGTAGTAAAGGGAGGGAGACAGAGATGAAAAGAATTAGAAGAGTTTTCTCAGTTAAGTTATCTTTATTAGTCAATGTTTAAGTTTAAAAATATAGGCCATCCTTCCTCTAGGCCATCGTACCTTCCCTAGGCAAGAATAGAGATTTTTCCATTTTATTTTTTTCTCAAAGTGCATAATTTTTTATTCAAACTCTCTCGTACAATTAGCGCCATGAACAGGTCTGATTGGCCGATTTTTTTAAAGACCACAACCCTGCAAAACTAAAGACTAAAGTGGCAACAGTGTACTTCAATTATTTTTTTTTCTCTTCATATTGATGCTGACCAAGACTTTTTTTTTTTTTTTTTTTTAAGATATTTTTTTGGCTTTTTTTTTATGCTTTATTGATAGTGTAGATACAGAGTTGAAATGGGGCAGAGAGGGGAGTGACATGCAGAGAACGACCGCGGGCTGGAATCGAACCCGGGTCCGCTGCTGGCCGAGGCCCATGGGGGGGGGGCGGGGGGGGACGCCCTACCAACTGAGCTAAGGGCGCCCCCCACTGACGAAGACTTTAATTCCCTTACAATTCCTATTTAGGTAGCTGAGTACGGCAGATCTTAATCCGTCCTGTGTTCTGTGTTCGGTGACATTTTGGCACATGAGACTATCGGCCTTAATCCTTCTCTCTCCACATTAAATATTAACGCCTGGAAGTTTACCAACAAATTCTCATCTGGTTTGCCGGCTTATTTGTGTCCTTTTCAAGGCAGCCGTTACCTTGACAGACCCTGGATGTCATACATTACATACAGTATGATTCTTTGCCATTCAACATTTATGAGGATCTCACATTTCCTCAACAGGACCAGAGAAAGAGATGGAAAAAAGGAGAGAGAGAAAAGAGAGGATGGAACTTTGTGAATGGGTGCAGCAGAGAGAGAGAGAGAGAGAGGGGGGGGGAGAGAGAGAGAGAGAGAGAGAGAGAGAGAGAGATAGGGAGGGAGAGAGACGAAGAGAGAGAGAGAGAGAGGGGGAGGGAGAGAGACGAAGAGAGAGAGAGAGAGAGAGAGAGAGAGAGAGAAAAAAAAAACATAGAGAGAGATACAGAGAGAGAGAGAGAGCGTCGACTTGGTGCGTTTTGAACTTTTTTGGGCATATTTTGTCTTGATGTGTTATGTTGTAACTGTAATGTTAAATGGTAAATGTACTCCACTTATACAGCGCTTTTCCCTGGTTTTCCACAGCGTCAAAGCACTTTACATTGTTTTGTACACATTCACCCAATCGCACACACATTCATACACCGATAGCAGCAGCAGCTACCACGCAGGGTGCAAGCTAACTATCGGGAGCCATTTAAGGTTCAGTGTCTCTTTGCCCAGGGACACTTGGACATGTGGCGGGGAGACGGGGGATCGAACCACCGACCCTGTAACCCAGTGGACGACCGCCCTACACACTTCGCTTCACTGTGTACTGCTGTCCATCTTGGCCAGGCCTCTCTTGTAAAACAGTTTTTTTTAAGATTATCTTTTTTTATTAGACAGTACAGAGTTGAAATGGGGAGACAGAGAGAGAGAGGGAGGGGGGATGACCTGCAGTAAAGGTCCACGGGTCAGATTTTAACCCGCGACCACTGCAACGAAGGCCGGAGCCAATATGGTACGCGCTCTATCCACTACGCCACCGGAGCGCCCCGAGTAAAACAGTTTTTTAATCTGAATGAAACTGACCTGGTTAAATAAAGGTTATAACACTAATACTTACATCTTAGGAACACGGCCCTCATCCTCTGATCGGCCGCCTGGAGAGACAGAGAGGAGAGAGGGAACGACACCGGCACTGCTGAGACAAGAGAGAGAGAGAGAGAGAGAGAGAGAGAGAGAGAGAGAGAGAGAGAGAGAGAGAGAGAGAGAGAGAGAGAGAGAGAGAGAGAGAGAGAGAGAGAGAGAGAGAGAGAGAGAGAGAGAGAGAGAGAGAGAGAGAGAGACAGGGAACAAATACTATTTCATTATTATGTTCGTAATATTCAAAATACATTGAATGTGATACATGGATTTAATATAGACAGACAGAAACTTAAGACAGTGATATGAAAAGTGAGACATTAAAGGTGCTCCGAGGAACTTTCAGTTTGTGTTCATTCTAGTTGCCCCCCTTTGGACAAAAGTGGTAGTGTTTTTACTACGCCAGCTGTTGTTCTTGGGTGAGCGTATATACCCCATGACAAAGGCATTAAGAAAAACTATATAAAAAATAGCATTCTTTGCACTGATGGTCTCGTTTGCTGTAGCATGTGATGTATGATCATCAGAGAAAAACTTAGACTGTTTCAGAAATATTTAAAAAAGTTCCTCGGAGCACCTTTAATAAAGAAAAGAGTGAATGAGTGAGACAAACATGAAGGGAAATTAGTATAGGCAAGGCAAGGCAAGGCAAGGCAAGTTTATTTATATAGCACAATTCAGACACAAGGCCACTCAAAGTGCTTTACAGGGGCAAGATTATAATACATAAAACACATTATAAAACATTTGAACGCGAATAAAAGAAGCAAATAAAATGAAAATTGCAGGTTAAAATGGAAACAAAAAAGTCTTCAGACTCGATTTAAAAGAACTGAGAGTTCTTATATATGATTGATTGATGACAAAACAAGCGTGTAAGTGCAGAGAAAGTCCGTGACCGCATACTGTAGGTGTTAACGGCCAAAAAAATAAGAAAGAATTATTCCAGAAAAAATCCAATACATCTGATTAGTATATCTATCTATATCTGATTAGTTTTGTGATGACACCTTGTTAATAAAGAAACATCACCAAGCATTTTAACATGCAGTATTAGTACCAAATCGTTAGCCTTATAGCATAATTGCCTAAATCATATTTACTCTACTCTACATCTACTCTACTCTACATCTACTTTACCCTGCTCTATAACCCTTAAAATATGACTTAGGCAATTATGCTGTTAGGCTAACGAAAAGTAGATGTAGAGTAGAGTAGATGTAGAGTAAAAGTAGGGTAGAGTAAATATGATTAAGGTAATTATGCTATGAGGCTAACGAAATGTTAAAATTGCCAAAAAGACCCAAATATAAGCCGGTTCCTCCACTTACCCCCGGCTGCATCGAGCCCTGTTGACAGAGTCTGCTGTGTCTGCTGAGGCTTGGAGTTCTCTGCACCTCCACAATACAACGGATATAGATAATATTTTGAGTTTTGATTTTGATTTTTAAAAGCTGCTCAATAATACAAATAATAACAAAACCAAATACAGCTCCGGAAAAAATGAAGAGACCAGTCTGTATTTTTCTCAAATCTTCATCTCTCTACATTACCTATTGGAAATGCTCTTAATGAGAAAAACTGTATTGGAATTTGGTAGAAATGTTGTCAGTAGTTTATAGTATAAAACCAAAATGTTCATTCTACTCAAACATATGCCTCTAAATAGTAAAACGAGAGACACTGAACATTTGGAGTGGTCTCTTCATTTTCTCCAGAGCTGAATGTCTGGGAATGTATGGACAAATCTATTTTACTCCAAGTTATGACAGCAATAATAATAACCTGGACAATTCTTCCGGGAAACTTTTTCTAAATATATTTTGTAATACTTATACATGGCTGCCCAAGAAGCCATTGTGAACTTATTTAATTATTGGTGAATGTTTCTGTTTGTAGATGAGTTATGAAACCAGTGATTGGAAATAAGGTAACAGTGGATCATCATTGTAGCTGCCATGGAATCACTTCCATAAAACCAACTCATTTATATGAGTGCCTCGTGTGAATGTCGATAGTTAGCCTGCTGCTATCGGTGTATGAATGTGTGTGTGAATGGTAACGTGTAAATGGGAACAGGTCTCCCTTGCAAAAGAGTCTCAATGGGATTTACCTGTATAAATAAAGGTTAAAAAAAAAAAAAAAAAAAAAAATCAAAATCAAATGCAGTGTGTCATACATCACTCTGTCCTCTGCTTCATGAATAATAATGTGTGTGTGTGTGTGTGTGTGTGTGTGTGTAATAAATAATAATAAATAATTAACACACACGCTCGCAGTGTTAAATGTCATGTCAAAACCTGCAGCATGGTGGAAATAGGTCACCTCGGACCCAACGGTGTCACAGAGGGTGTGTGTGTGTGTGTGTGTGTGTGTGTGTGTGTGTGTGTGTGTGTGTGTGTGTGTGTGTGTGTGTGTGTGTGTGTATGTGTGTGTGTGTGTGTGTGTGTGTGTGTGTCTGTGTCTGTCTGTCTGTCTGTCTGTGTGTCTGTGTGTGTGTGTGTCTGTCTGTCTGTCTGTGTGTGTGTGTGTGTGTGTGTGTCTGTCTGTCTGTCTGTGTGTCTGTGTGTGTGTGTATCATGTTTCTCATGCTTACCTTTTACACACTCTCCACCAGACACGTAGTTCTCATTGACTGCAATGAAAAGCATAATCAACCACAACTTCTAAAGCACTTCCATCAAGTAAACTTTCCATAATCATTCTCAACACTATTCTGAAGGTTATTACAGAAGGATTTGTTCATATGTTGTTCACTGTCTGATTAATGAGACACTTTCTTCTTATAATGATTCAAAAAATGCATTTTTAAGACCTTTACCAAGTATATTTTCATTCTAACTCTGGGTTTTCTCCAACATCTAGATTTTCGGGTTTTTAAAGAGGTATAAATGGGGTCATAATTACTTTTATAACGCCAAATTTGCCTATTTATTCACACATTTCTGAAGATATTGTGATACAAAATGATTAAATGATATACAATTTCACCTTAATCACCTGTAGTGTCACGCCAGAAATCTATTTAGCCATGGCGAACCTTCTAAGTTAACACTTCAAAAAATGTGCATACAACATGCATCCTTGGTGAGTTTTTAGGTCATTTGCTGTGTACCTATAAAACCAAAATGTTCCTTCCACTCAAACATAATGGATTGGATTTATATAGCGCTTTTCAAGGCACTCAAAGAAAACATATGCCCATAAATAGTCAAACGAGAGACACTGAACATTTGGAGTGGTCTCTTAGGTTGCGTTCCGAATCGCATACTCTTTCTTTTTTCTATTCTACATACTACATCCGATGATAAAAAGAATCTAGTTAGGATGCAGTAGGCATACTATTGGGACATACTTTACTCTGTTATTTCATCATAACATTGCGCCTTGATCTTGCCTCTTGCTTTTATATCCGTCGCATCCCCGTTTGTTTTCATATGGAGGCTTCGTCGATGTGACGTCACTTCACGTGCGCACTGGATTGTGGGTCAGAATCGCCCAAATAGGATGCAGTTTTCAACACTAACAATCTTGGCCGCATGAAGTAGGACATCCGGGTACTTCTAACCATCCTAAATCTGGCCACAAGAATCGGGACATCCTAAATCTTTTTTCTACCATACCAAATAGTAGAAAGTATGCGATTCGGAACGCAACCTTAGTTTTTTCCAGAGCTGTAGATACATTTGGATATTTTGCTGTGTACCTGCGCGGCTGATCTTGTCCACCTCCTCTCTGCAGACTTCCTCCATGCGTGAGCGGAGGTGGCTGAGCGCTCGCCGAGCCCCAGAAAAGGCCTCCGCGGGCGGGGTGAGCGCGCGAGA
>NC_137235.1:2797071-2802686 GCF_949987685.1 Ammodytes marinus | reverse complement strand
TATTTCTACCACTGTGTGTGTGTGTGTGTGTGTGTGTGTGTGTGTGTGTGTGTGTGTGTGTGTGTGTGTGTGTGTGTGTGTGTCCTTTACTGTTAACTGTGCATGTGTGTAAAAGGAATTTATGCATATATATGGGTTTACATACCCTTTTATTTTCACACCATTTTACAGAGCCTAGGCTGTGTATTAACACCAAATTATTTTGAGCACACATACCTGCATAGACCTGCTGATGTAATTGTCTAGAATGTAACTCTTGTTTTCCCCAACAATCTTGACTATTAACTGTTTTTGTGTGACAGACCAAATCCGCCTCCGACTTTTTTCGTAACACTTGGTAAACACCACTCAGTTCTACAGTGCTTTGCTGCTTGTTTGCTGTCAAAAGTTGTGAGTTTGCTGACAGATACAACTGGTAGACATCTTCTTGGCAAACGACTCTGGTGAACATGTTATTTTAATCCTATTAGATCTAACGGCAGCTTTTGATACCGTGGACCACAACACTCTAGTGGCTCGGTTACGCCACCTAGTGGGTGTATGTGGTACTGCATTAGGCTGGTTCAGGTCATATTTAACCGGCAGATCCATGAGTGTGAGCCTTGGAGACTCCAAATCCAGCTCTGCTCCACTGCCATATGGGGTTCCACAGGGGTCTATTTTAGGGCCCCTACTTTTCTCTCTGTACTTATTGCCACTGGGATCCATCCTGAGGAAGCATGGCATGTCTTTTCATTTTTATGCTGACGACAGCCAGATTTACGTTCCTTTAAATAAGAAAAATGCCTTCTCCCTCGCACCACTTCTGGCATGCCTTGAGGACATCAAAGCTTGGATGGCCCTCAACTTTTTAAATTTTAATGAGAAAAAAACGGAAGTGATTGTGTTTGGTCCCAGTGGCCTCTGTAAACCCCCCCCTGTTGACCTCGGCCCTTTGAAAGAGTTTTTAAAGCCAACAGTTTTAAATTTGGGTTTTAAGATGGACAGTGATTTTAAATTGGATCGGCAGATCAGCTCTGTGGTAAAGTCCAGCTTTTTCCAAATCAGACAGCTGGCAAAAGTCAAACCGCTCCTGGCACATCAGCACTTTGAAACAGTAATCCATGCCTTCATTACATCTCGGCTGGATTACTGTAATGCACTTTATTTTGGAGTCAGCCAGACTTCTCTTGCACGTCTCCAGTTGGTGCAAAATGCGGCCGCACGCCTGCTAACTGGAGTCCGCAAGAGGGAGCACATCACCCCCATCCTGGCCTCCCTTCACTGGCTGCCTGTGCACTTTAGGGTTCTTTTTAAGATTCTTTTATTTGTTTTTAAATCTTTAAATGGATTGGCCCCCTCTTACCTCTCTGAGCTTCTTCACCCCTATGCCCCTGCACGGTGCCTCCGATCAGCTGATCTGCTGCTTCTGGAGGTACCGAGGTCTAAACGAAAGCTCAGAGGGGACAGAGTTTTCTCAGTTGCCGCTCCTAAATTGTGGAACGAGCTCCCCCTCCATATTAGACAGGCCCCCTCACTGCCCATTTTTAAAACACGTCTTAAAACCCATTTTTACTCCTTGGCTTTCAACCCAGCATGAGACCTTAATTTTGTTTTAGTGTCCTATGGTGTATTTTATTCATTGTGCTTATTAGTTTTATTTGTTTAAATTGTTTTTCCTGAATTTTAAATTGTTGTTTTGTTTTTAAATTGTTTTATCTGCATTATGTACAGCACTTTGTTTCAGCTGTGGTTGTTTTAAAGGGCTTTATAAATAAAGTTGAGTTGAGTTGAGTAGAATGCTGTCCTTACAAAGTCTGGTGACAATGGAGAAATACCTTGTAGACAATTTTTTTTATGAATGAATGAAAACCTTTATTTAAACAAACTCGAAAGGCATTGAGGTTCCCCTCATTTACAACGCCGACGAGCGCACAACAAACACAACAACAACAATAACAACAGAGTGACAGAATAAAACAGAGAAACACAAAATCCTAGCAAGATAAAAAAGATCAAAATAAATAAAGAATTACAATAAAAGAGCTTAACAAATTAATTCAGTTAAAACAAATGCAGTGGTGATGGTGAAAATCAGAAATCATAGATTTAAAAGAAGAATAACTGTTAAAATATAAAATAAATGTTATATTCTTGTCTTTTTCATTCTATGATGCTTCAGAAAATAGTTGACGGATATGTGTCTAGTTCTAATCTAAAATGTCTCTAGCAACATGTCCTTACAAGAAATGAATAATACGCCACTGTTTTAAAATAATATATATTTGTATGAATGGAGTAGTATGGATTGTTTTCTGAGCTGCTGCATTCGTGGTTAAAGGAATACTTCACCCAATACGGAACCAGCGTTCTATCATTATAAAATCACTATTATAATATAATGAATGAGGTTTTTCTTCCCCCAGTCTTCCCTCAGTCTTCCCTTGGCCCAGCTGTCCTGTTAATCCTGACCCTTACTGTGATGTCACAAGAAGGAAACTGTAGGGTTAGACAGTGAGACCATAAAACACTCTTTCTGCCTTTTCTCAGGCTAGGATGATCCGATTTCAATTTCTTTTGCACATTTATACTAAACAGGATCTCAGAGTTCAATACACCTTCATATTCCAACCGGTGAAGTAGGTGGTTAAGGTGTGGTTAAGTTAAGATGGCTTTAAGAGAGATGGTTTAGGTAAAGAAAAGATTGCTTTCATTGTTAAAGGAAAAATCACATTGCAGTCATCACAATTTAACATCACATATTGTTTGGTATTAGTTTTCTTCTGGTTCACATTTTGCCCGGTGTAAGTGGCAACAGTTGCATCATTTGGATAGGCATTCAACAGAGAAACATGGCAGTGTTCAGCATAATGCCAACATCTAACTGCTCAGCATGTCAATATACTAATATACACTTCTGAGCTACTTCTACCACTGCTTTTATCCAGAGGGGGTTGCCAGAATGAAAACAAACTGAAAGTTCCTCGTAGCACCTTTAAAGCGTTGTTGTACATCTCTTTATCCTTTCTATAGGGGATTGGATTGAAGGCTTTGCAGAGAAAAGTGTCTGTTTCTTTCAACTTACCTTTTCTATACCTCCCTTGTCTAATTTGCGGTGTCTCTCTTCCTCTCTCTCTCTTTCTCTCTCTGTCTGTGTGTCTCTCTCTCTCTCTCTCTCTCTCTCTCTCTGTCTGTCTGTCTGTCTGTCTCTCCCTGCCGTCCGTCTTTCCATCTATCTATCTATCTATCTATCTATCTATCTATCTATCTATCTATCTATCTATCTATCTATCTATCTATCTATATATCTATCTATCTATCTATCTCTCTCTCTCTCTCTCTCTCTCTCTCTCTCTCTCTCTCTCTCTCTCTCTCTCTCTCTCTCTCTCTCTCTCTCTCTTAGTCTGTCTGTCTATCTCTTTCTTATACACACCATTTCAAAATACCTTCACGTTTTCCTGTAACTAAAGTTTGTTTATTAAGTTATGAGAATACACATCAGAATATGTTTCACTTCTCTGACACTCCCAAAGTTACACACTGCACCTTTAAAGCGTTGTTGTAGTAAATCTCGTTATCCTTTATATAGTGGATTGGATTGAAGGCTTTGCAGTAAAAGTGTCTGTTTCTTTCAACTTGCCTGATTAAATAAAGGTTAAAAACTATTGTATTATATATCTACATTCATCTTTCATCTTTCTCTCTCCATTTATCCTCAGCACACACACACACACACACACACACACACACACACACACACACACACACACACACACACACACACACACGCACACTCACACACACAGAGCTCTCGTTCCCAGGTAAAGGTCAACCCTGAAAAAGCCATTCAACCCCCAGTTGGGTTAACCTGTAGGAATCAACTGAGGAGTTAATTAGAGCTGCCACATACCTTTTCTATAACTCCTTTGTCTAGTTTGCGGTGTGTGTGTGTGTGTGTGTGCAAGTGTGTATGTGCAAGTGTGTGTGTGTGTGTGTGTGTGTGTGTGTGTGTGTGTGTGTGTGTGTGTGTGTGTGTCTGTCTGTCTGTCTGTCTGAGAGCTCTTTTATTATTGAAGCCAAGACTGTGTGTGTGTGTGTGTGTGTGTGTATGTGTGTGTGCGTGCGCCTGTGTGTGTGTGTTTGTGTGTGTGTGTGTGTGTGTGTGTGTGTGTGTGTGTGTGTGTGCACGCGCCTGTGTGTGTGTGTGTGTGTGTGCGCCTGTGTGTGCCTGTGTGTGTGCGTGTGTGTGTGTACAGTGCACTTTTAACTGTGTGTGTTCTACTATCTAATCTCACTCTGGAATTTTTTTTTCATCCGAACAAGTTTCTCCTAAACTGTCCCAATTACCTGACCCTCTAAGTGCTTTTATGGGCTGTTAAACATCACCATTTCACCATTTATGTCCAATTATGTCCAATTTACTTAATAGATTTAGCCACTCAAACATAACCCCATCTCATTATCGCTTACTGCAAGTCACTGAGTTCCTAAATTTCCTGGAACAACTTTTAGCGCCCCCCCATGGATGTTCAAAAGATTAATTATACTGGGCGCTCCGGTGGTGTAGTGGATAGAGCGTGTACCATATTGGCTCCGGCCTTCGTTACAGTGGTCACGGGTTCAAATCCGACCCGTGGACCTTTACTGCAGGTCATCCCCCCTCTCTCTCTCTCTCTCTCTCTCTCTCTCTCTCTCTCTCTCTCTCTCTCTCTCTCTCTCTCTGTCTTACCATTTCAACTTTGTACTGTCTAATAAAGCTTGAAAATGCCAAAAAATTATCTTTAAAAAAAAAAAAAAAAAAAATGATACACTGAGTGTCCGTACAAAGTTAAATACAGGCAAGTTGAGAGAAAGGGAGTCAATGGGTCATACAAGTAAATATACCACATCTGGGTTTGGGCTCTTGAGGCAAAGCCCCAACAAGAAAGCAAGTCAATGTAGTGAATTGTACACAAAGCACATTTTCTCATCTCCCCTCTGAAGTTCCTACACTCCAGAGGGGGTCAGAGCGCAGGGTCAGCCGCAGTACAGCGCCCCTGGAGCAGTTTGGGGTTTAAGTGTCTTGCTCAAGGACACAATGGTAGAGATGGTGGGCACCGTAGATGTAATAGCAGCCACCACTAGTTGTAATGTTAACACCCTCCTGTCCGGTGCCGGGGATCGAACCAGAGACCTCATGGTTACTGAGAGGAGGAACCAGAGACCTCATGGTTACTGGGAGGAGGAACCAGAGACCTCATGGTTACAGGGAGGAGGAACCAGAGACCTCATGGTTACTGGGAGGAGGAACCAGAGACCTCATGGTTACTGGGAGGAACCAGAGACCTCATGGTTACTGGGAGGAGGAACCAGAGACCTCATGGTTACTGGGAGGAGGAACCAGAGACCTCATGGTTACTGGGAGGAGGAACCAGAGACCTCATGGTTACTGGGAGGAACCACAGACCTCATGGTTACTGGGAGGAGGAACCAGAGACCTCATGGTTACTGGGAGGAGGAACCAGAGACCTCGTGGTTACTGGGAGGACGAACCAGAGACCTCATGGTTACTGGGAGGAGGAACCAGAGACCTTATGGTTACTGGGAGGAGGAACCAGAGACCTCATGGTTACTGGGAGGAGGAACCAGAGACCTCA
>NC_137235.1:2769571-2787071 GCF_949987685.1 Ammodytes marinus | reverse complement strand
CTCTCTCTGTCTCCCCATTCCAACTCTGTACTATCCAATACAAAATGCCAAAAAAAAAAGGAATTGTCTATAACTTAATTGTTCCTAAATATCAATTCCCTTTTGTTCATGTTGAGATAACTTTTTCAGTTTCAGGGAGTGGGAGTCAAAACTTCTGGATACAAATTAAAATTAAAACACCCAGAGCTGTGTTGCCGAGATACATAATATGTCACGGTGGATTAGCGCCTAATCCGCGGTTAATCCCCTCTAGAAAGGTAAATAGCTAAGTGTCAGCTGGCATCCTGTAAGCAACATGCACATTACAACAGCACTCGACTGTGCTCTACTTCTTAGCACATCTCCCCTGTTGTTGTTTTCAACGCCGGTGTAACTGTAGCTATTATAGTCGTATTGTTTCATTATTTATTCGGTTTTTACTAGCTCTTAAAGCTGCAGTGTGTAGAATTTTGGGGTTTTATGTCCTAGCAGATTTTGTAGAAAGTAGTTATAATATCCATAAGTACATTTAATTTAGTGCATAATAGCTGAAAAAAATATTTTGAATAATTTTTTTTTCCCCTTCGAAAGGGTCTCATATATGTCCATATTTCTGCATATGTTGGACCAAGGCCTAGTGCCGCCATCTTGAAAGTGTCATAGTTGGAATGTCATCAGGTGCATTGTTTATAATTTTGAATTGTTCTTGTCCTTGAAGGCCACTGTAGCTTCTGTTATTATTCAAAAGGGTTGGGGTTACCCAGGGAGCGTTGCATTCTAGAACTTTGTAGAACTTTCTTGATGATGTCATATTACACACTGCACCTTTAAATGCAATTTCTAAGGTCTTATCTTGATGTATTTTATGTCCCCATGTAAAGCACTTCTTTCAAAGGCCTTGTGTCTGAATTGTGCTATAGACATAAACTTGCCTTGTTTTATATACCCAGAGTTGAAAGACACCAAAGAAAAGGCCACCATTGCTTAAATCTTGTCGGCCATTACCATTTCTATTGGGCAATTTCATGCTAATGTCTGTATTGAAACGCTGCAATTTATTCTCATAACAGTCTTCTATATATTTTTTTTTTTCTTCTGAACATTAATATTTACAGAACATAAGGAAATGCCTGGTTTCATTTGAAAAGTGAAATTGTAATTCTCTTTTTCTCCGGGCATTTCTTACAACTTAATGAAATAATCATGGCAGTTAATGGATTTATTACTGTGTGTGTGTGTGTGTGTGTGTGTGTGTGTGTGTGTGTGTGTGTGTGTGTGTGTGTGTGTGTGTGTGTGTGTGTGTGTGTGTGTGTGTGTGTGTGCGCCTGAACCCTGAGGGGGATTTGGGAAACATGGATATTAGAAATCATATACCTGTCTCTTTTTCACATTAATGCTTGTAGAAATTAGACTTTAAGTAGATTCATTTTGAAAAGTCATCTCGGGATATGTGAACTGTATTACATTTCTTTCTCTGCCTACTCTTAATCATTTTGCCATTATCGCTATTTATATTAATACCCCCCCAACCTTCTCTCTCTCTTTTTCTCTGTCTCTCTCTCTCTCTCCGTCTCTCTGTATCTCTCTCTCTCTCTTTCTCCCACTCTCTCTCTCTCCCTCTATATCTCTCTCCCTCTCTCTCTCTCTCTATCTGTGTCTCTCTCTCTCTCTCTCATTGTGTACCTCTCCCTCTCCCTCTCCCTCTCTCTCTCTCTCTCTCTCTCTCTCTCTCTCTCTCTCTCTCTCTCTCTCTTAAATACAACCCTTTGCAAAGCTTATTTTATTGTGCAACTTGTTTGACTGACTGTACTGTGTTGTATAACGTATTTTTGTAAAACTCAAATCTCTTTTTCTCCTCTCTCTCTCTCTCTCTCTCTCGCTCTCTCATTGTGTACTTCTCTCTCTCTCTCTCTCTCTCTCTCTCTCTCTCTCTCTCCAATAGAAGTCTGTGCAATTCATTGTATAACTTATATTACTG
This sequence comes from Ammodytes marinus, assembly GCF_949987685.1. Taxonomy (NCBI): domain Eukaryota; kingdom Metazoa; phylum Chordata; class Actinopteri; order Uranoscopiformes; family Ammodytidae; genus Ammodytes; species Ammodytes marinus. The sequence continues at coordinate 2,785,114 of NC_137235.1, read as the reverse complement.
TCTGTATGTACAAATAGCACTTTTTTGATGAATTTGTATTATTTTTGTAAAACTAAAACTCCCCCCCCCCACTCTCTCTCTCTCTCTTACAGGCCTTCCCTTCTTTTCTCTTCGCTGGAATATCTCCTCATCCTCGTTGTCAAGGCGTGGCGGTTGTCAGGGGCCATGAGTAGCTGTTGGATCGACAGTCCCCAAACCCCTCTGACGTGGAACACTTAAAAAAAAAAAAAAAAAAAAAAAAATGGCTACCGATCCCGCTGCCATGTTGCAAACCCAGCTCTAATATCACTCTCAAGACACCCTTTCCTTCCACCTTTTTCGTTACCTTTCTACTTTAAATTTTACCCCTTGACCTGGTAGCTTTCCCTTCATTTTAAACCACTGTCCTATCCTATCCCTTTTTCCTTTATTTCTACTGAGGCAATCTCAAACTATTTTAAATTGAAACCATGGCCAGGAGACTGCCTTTTCCCTCCCTGTGTGTGTCCATCCTCCTGCCTGCGATGTTCCTTCTAAGCTTGCCCAGCGCGGTGGAAGCGGACTGCTGGCTGATAGAGGGAGATAAGGGATACGTGTGGCTGGCTATCTGCAGTCAGAACCAGCCTCCATACGAGACCATTCCCCAGCACATCAATAGCACGGTCAGTATATCGATTCATCTAGCAGTAAAATAATAATAATTTGATTGAGTGAGTGAGTGAGTGAGTGAGTGAGTGAGTGAGTGAGTGAGTGAGTGAGTGAGTGGGTGAGTGAGTGAGTGAGTGAGTGAGTGAGTGAGTGAGTGAGTGAGTGAGTAAGTGATTGACCATTCCCCAGCACATCAATAGCACGGTCAGTATATATTATAAATGTTTTATTTCTATTCCTATTTTCAATTAGTTTTTAAATATCAAACACATGCATTGCATATTGTTCAGGAAATACAGTAAAAACGTTATGTTCTTAGGCCCATTCATGGTGGCATTCAATAGTAGTACATGTTTAAGTGGCTGTGATAAGGGAGAGAAGATATACAGTTACATCAAGCCAAATACCCACTTACCCCTTCACACCTGTCAGCATGACCACTGCACTTTACCACCTTCCATAAATCTCCATCAGGGCCGTCCATGTTTAAATAGCTATATTGTTAAGCGATGAGTGGCAGGTATTTCAATAAACGCAACCATCTGCGATTTCTTGCTGAGTAAATAATTGAAACTGACAAACTTGAAGATGATTTATTAAAGTCCCCCTACACAGTTAATTTTGAAGTGTTAAAATAACACTAAAAGAGTTAAATTTAACACCATTTCCGAGTGTATTTGGTCCCACTCAGAATTGGAGTTAAATTAACTCTCTTCAAAGTGTTACAATTTTAGAGTTGAATTAACTCAAAATAGAGTTAAAAATACACTGTATAGTGTTATTTAAAGCCTTATAGAGTACTTTCTACACCCCGTCTTTTAACTACCGAAATTGACACCAACACTAGGAGGCATTCTACTCCAGATGTTGTTATATTAACTCAGATAGAGTTAATGGAGTTTGACACTGCATATTTAACACTGGGGAATTTACTGTGTATGGTGATGCTAACACACATCTACATCACATGCTTAACATGTACCGCTTTTAGCCACAGTGCCCCTGACTCCTGGAACAGCCTACAACATACAATTAAAATAAATACACTCATAACTGTTAACCAATTTAAAATCATTATTTTGAATTAGCCCCTCTACACTTGTAACTGTTTTAATTAGGCTATTGTCTCTTTCATTCAATTGATCTGAATGTTTTAAATTGTTGTTGTCTGTGTGTGTGTGTGTGTGTGTGTGTGTGTGTGTAAACTTGTTATGTATTCTCTTTGTATATTGTGTATCTGTACAAACTCGACGTCATTGTAAAAGAGGGTCACCCCTCAATTGATCTTTCGAGGTTAAATAAAGGAAAATGAAAATGAAAAATGAAACTTCCTACCTGTACATATCAGAGGAGCAATTACAAGCTGCTTGCAAACAGGCTCTCATTAGCTAACCACACATTTTGGACCAGCTACATAGTTGGGAAAATTACAAATTGGACAGAAACTTGAATATTTGGAGGCTTTTGGCCAGAAGTCATGTTGGCAAAGATTGTAGGTCCTGTGTTTCATGGCTGCCAAAGTGTTCAATTCATCAACTCAAAAAAACATGGTCATTTTGGATCATTTATTAAATTAAATTAAATGTTGGATGGATGGATGGAAAGATAGATGGATGGATGGATGGATGGATGGATGGATGGATGGATGGATGGATGGATGGATGGATGGATAGATAGATAGATAGATAGATAGATAGATAGATAGATAGATAGATAGATAGATAGATAGATAGATAGATAGATAGATAGATAGATAGATAGATAGATAGATAGATAGATAGATAGATAGATAGATAGATAGATAGATAGATAGATAGATAGATAGATAGATAGATAGATAGATAGATTAGATAGATAGATAGATAGATAGATAGATAGATAGATAGATAGATAGATAGATAGATAGATAGATAGATAGATAGATAGATGGATGGATGGATATAAATACAGACAGACAGACAGACAGAAAGACAATGTGCAGCTAGAGGGAAGCGCTGAGGGACATGAAACCAAACTGATTTTCCACAGTGTGTCAGTGAACACGTCAAGCTGTCAAACCAGTGATTCAGAAATACAACAGACCAGAGCCATTAGAGCATGAAATCAGACAGACAGACAGACAGACAGACAGACAGACAGACAGACAGACAGACAGTCAGTCAGTGAGATAGATAGATAGACAGACAGACAGACAGACAGACAGACAGACAGACAGACAGACAGACAGACAGACAGACACTCAGTCAGTCAGTCAGTCAGTCAGTGAGATAGATAGACAGACAGACAGACAGACTCAGTCAGTCAGTCAGTCAGTCAGTCACTCAGTCACTCAGTCAGTCAGTCAGTGAGATAGATAGATAGACAGACAGACAGACAGACAGACAGACAGACTCAGTCAGTCAGTCAGTCAGTCAGTCACTCAGTCACTCAGTCAGTGAGACAGACAGACAGACAGACAGACAGACAGACAGACAGACAGACAGACAGATAAACAAAATCACCACCAACATGGTAACACACCCCTCTGCTCTCTCGTCCCCCTGCAGGTCCATGATCTGCGGCTGAATGAGAACAAGCTGAAGGCGGTTCTCTTCACCTCCATGTTCCGCTTCACAAACCTGACCGACCTCAACCTCACCAAGAACGAGATCAGCTACATCGAGGACGGAGCCTTCGCTGGCCAGGCCAACCTGCAGGTCTGGATAGAAAAACACAACTCTGTTTTTTTTTGTTTTGTGATTTACTGATTTTAAAGCTGGGGTGGAGAATTTGGGGAGAAAATAGCAGTTGGGATAGAGATTTGAATCCTATGGTCCCTCCCTGACGCTCTACAAACCTGCAGGTCTGGATAGAAAAAAGACAACTCTGTTTTTTTTTTTTGTGATTTTTATTTTTACTGATTTAAATGTAAATTTTCATAATTTGTTCTCAATTCCAATTTAAAGGAATACTTCACCCATACGGAACCGGCGTTCTATCATTATACAATTTGCTATTGTAATATAATGAATGAGGTTTTTCTTCCCTCAGTCTTCCCTTGGCCATGCTGTCATGTTAATCCTAAGTAACCATACTTTTTACCATGTGTGATGTCACACGTGGGAAGATGTAGGGTTATTACACTTTTACAAATGTGACTGAATGGTGTGTGTACTCCTGATAAAGTTGATGTTGAATAGGTTGAAGCTATTTATTTTTAAAATAGAATCCATCAAACCATTCCATCAACAATTTATTTTCTTGTGTCATGTTTAAATCATAATTTTCAAGTTGCTTCTCTCTTTTTGTTCTCATGTTCTGTATATCACTGAAGGATTTTAAGAAAAATAGTCCCGTTTTAGGAAAATACCATCTGTCATTTTAACATTATCAGCAATTACTTTTCTTGTATCATGTTTGCCCGGACATTTCAAGATGCTTTTCTCTGTCTTTCTGTTCCCAGGTTCTCCAGCTGGGCTACAACAAGATGACCAACTTGACCGAGGGCATGCTGCGCGGTCTGGGGCGGATGCAGTGTCTCTTCCTGCAACACAACCTGATCGAGGTCATTTCCACCAATGCATTCTGGGAGTGTCCTAGCCTGAGTAGCCTGGACCTATCCTCCAATAAACTGGCCCGCCTCGACCCGTCTACCTTCACTGTCCTCAACCGACTCACGGTGTGTGAACTGGCCGGGAACCCCTTCCACTGCGGCTGCGATCTCTTCAGCTTTCTCACCTGGCTCGAGGCCTTCAACAATGTCACCCACACGTACGATCGCCTCCAGTGCGAAACCCCTCTCGAAATGAACGGTTACCCCCTCCTAAGCCCAGTGCCGGGACACGGGAGGAATGCCCGTTACACTCTTTCGTCCATGTGCCGCGACGGGGTGATTATTCCGGGGATGCCGTCCCAAGCGATGCCCGATCAGGATGGCTCCGGGATGGATTATGACAACCCGGACCGAGGCCTTTTACACCAACCCACCATCTCCTCCACTGCAGACCCCACCAACAGCCACCAGATCTCCATGAAACTTCACGCTGTCTCTCTTTTCACGGCTTCGTTGATAGTACAGATCCCTCGACCGTACAGCAAGATGTACATACTCTCGCAATACAACCAAACATTCGCCGCGGACATCAAGCCCCTTAAAAACAAGAAGGAGACGGTGATGTTGGACAAGCTCAAACCGCACACTAACTACACCTTCTGCGTGGCTTCGGTGAGCAAGTCTCAGCACTACAATCACACCTGTCTGACCTTTACAACGCGACCCGTGGTGCCGGGAGACTTGAAGGGCAGTTCGGCGACCACCACACACTACATCATGACCATATTAGGATGTCTGTTTGGAATGGTCATCGTGCTGGGATTGGTCTATTACTGTCTCCGACGGCGACGCATCCAGGAAGAGAAGCAGAAAGCTATAAGCGTGAAGAAAACTATTCTGGAGATGAGGTATACTATACACTTTTAGTATTTGTTGATGATAAAAGTCCTCTTAAGGGACTAATTACAACACTTTTTTCATGTCAGTTGTCTTCCTGCTAGTTACTACACAAACAGCTCCAGAGACCAGTCAGGATTTTTCTTAAATCTTCATCTCTACATAAATAATTGAAAATGCTTTAAATGACAACATTTTTATTGTGAATTTGGCAGAAATGTTGTCAGTACTAATTTGTAGAATAAAACCAAAATGTTCATTCTACTCAAACATATGCCTCTAAAGAGTAAAACAAGAGACACTGAACATTTGGAGTGGTCTCTTAATTTTTTTTCCAGAGCTGTATAGTGCCTGAATCTGGAATCTTTAAGCCAAAATAGAAATGATGACAAAGGCAATACTTTCTGTGAGCTTATATTAAAACAGCAAGATAACTGTTTTCCTATGGAATCACTGTGAAGGCTTATTACAACAAATTCACTTTGAAAATATATAAATATGTATATCCGGTGTCACTAATTCATACAATCAAACTGTTGAGTATGCAGTATATGCAAAATAATGAACACACCATTACATGAATTAATGGACCTAGACCTATTATTTGTTCTAAAGTTAAATATCATTCGTCAGGTATGGTCCAGAGGCGGCTGCTGCGGTGGCTAATGACGCGGGGGCCATGCAGCATCACCAGGACCCGTCCCACCACCAGCACCATCACTCGGGCGGGTCGGGAGGGAAGCTGCCCCCCTCTGCCTCCTCCAGCACAGGCATGCTCCACAGCTCGGCCAACACCAGCTCCTCCCGCCTCTCCACACTGCCACAGGTCGCCTGCCTATTCATCTTCACTTTACTTTTTGTGTGTGTGTGTGTTTGTGTGACTGTGTGTGTGTGTATGTGTGTTCTGCAGTGTGTGTGTGTGTGTGTGTGTGTGTGTGTGTGTGTGTGTGTGTGTGTGTATGTGTGTCGTGTGTGTGTGTGTGTGTGTGTGTGTGTTTGACTGAGTGTCTGCAGTGTGTGTGTGTCTGCAGTGTGTGTGTGTTTGTGTGTGTGTTTGAGTGTGTGTGTGTGTGGGTGTGTGTGTTGAATTTGTGTGTTGGACTACTTTTGATATGTTATTTTCTACCTCATAATGCTTGTTATAGTATTTATTTAAATGATTTGTTTTACTATGAGACTGGAACTGTGAGCTAAATTACCCTTCTTGGGATTAATAAAGTTTTTTCTGATTCTGATTCTGATTCAGGTCGAAAAAATGGCCACCGCTTTCTCCGAGGCTTTGGGCGGAAAGGGCAACTACATGGACGTGAGGACGGCTGGAGGATTGGCACTGGGAGGCAGGGAGGGAGGGGTCGGAGGAGGGGGGGGGGAGGTGGTTGTGGATATGCGGGCTGAGAACGGGACCACGGACGCTGGGGAAGACTCGGACGATGATGACGGTCGTGGGTCAGCATCGGAGATATCCACCATAGCCAAGGAGGTGGATAAAGTCAACCAGATCATCAACAACTGCATCGATGCCCTGAAGCTGGACGCATGTGTAACCTCCACCGCGGGCGACCAAGCCAGCAACAGCTCCGTGCCCTCCCCGACGCCGAAACACCAACATCAGCATCAGCATCAGACCCCAACTTGCATGATGACGTCCCTGCCCCGCAACCACCTCCTGCCCCTTTCCCCAGGCCATCCCGGGGACCAAATCATGTCCTCCTCCTCCCCAAAGATCCACCCAAAATCTCACCCTTCTCAGCAGCCACAGCCACACTCTCAGCCACATCCCCAGCTACTACTACATCAACAGCAGCAGCATCCTTCCGCTTCTATGGCCCCCGTGCCCCTTGTAATGCCTCTGTCCGAGCGTCCCGGAATAAGCGGAGGTGGCTTCCTATCCCCTCCGTACCGTGACCCCCCGCCAGCCAATGCGGTGCGGCCCCTTCAGAGACAGTTGAGCGCAGACACGGCGGTGGTGAAGAATCGTTGCTCCCTTCCCCCGCCTTCCGTGGGATCCGGTAACAAGAGGGTGTACAGCGCGGACATCCCCGAACAGCGCTGCGATCCACCGCCCAAGTACCCCACGTCGGAGAAAGCAAGCCCAGCCAGGGGTTGCGTTGGTGGGGGTGGAGGGGGTGGCGGGAGAGGAGGTGGTGGCTGCAATGGTAATGGGAATGGGATGGGGAATATAAATGGCGGTGGGGTTAGTGTGAATGGGGGTGGGACGGGGTGTAATAACGGGAACGGAGGAGGGGGAGGGGGTGGGATGGTTGGTCCAGGACAACAACAACAACAACAACAACAACAACAACAGCAAATACAGCATCAGCAGCAGAAGCAGCATCAAAGGCAGGAGCAGCATCACCACTTGGAGGTCCAGCCAGATTACCACAGCGCAGAGCACCGGCACTCCTTTCCCGCGCTCTACTACGAGGGCAACGAATCCCCGTCACCGTCCCAAAAGGCCTCGTTCCTCCTCAAGCCCCTGGGAGGTCGCACATCCAAGCGGGATGCCACCGCGGCCTACTCCCAGCTGTCCCCGTCCCGGAGCAACCACCACCACAACTACAACTCGGGATACTCCTCAAGCCCAGAGTATTCGTCCGAGAGCACGCTGAGGATCTGGGAGCGATTCCGGCCGTACAAGAAGAATCCCCGAGAGGAGGCGTCCTATATAGCGGCAGGCCACGCACTGCGCAAGAAGGTGCAGTTCGCCAAGGATGAGGACCTTCATGATATTTTGGACTACTGGAAGGGCGTTTCGGCCCAACAGAAGCTGTGAAAGAAGCAGAGGAGGAGAAGAAAAAAGGAATGTCGAATACTCTAAAAAGAGAGATGGTTGGATGGATGGATTGTTGAAAGCCAGACACAGCAGACGTTACGAGGATTATAAGTTAATGTAGCAAGACCTATTTTAAGACATTTTCTCTCTGATGTGACATGGGGTTATTCCCCCTTGGTGGATTTCAGAGATGAAAAAGGTATTCTCTCTCTCTTCTCGCTGGGTGATTTTTCTTGGTTATGTAATTGATTATATAATAATAACTCATTGACTGTTCATTGGAGGAGTTTTCAGAAGTTTGGGCTGTTTTTTTTTCTTTTTCTATCCGTCCTATCCAGTCATAATTAACGAGAAATGTATTCACCACCAGACTACCTCATACTGGGCACTTTGGTCCTCGCAGGCTGCCATACACACCCCGCTGAAAATCCACCGCTAATGAGCTAAGCTAAGGTGGTGACAGGCAAGTGTGTCTTCAATACCTCATTAGCGGCAGGCACACTGTAGCTCAGATATCTCCCCGGAAGCAGCCAGCCTCCATTTATGACTTAAGCCCCCATGCCTTCCCTTTTTTCTGCTAATCCCATCAAACAACCATTCACGAAAAACAATCATACCACGCTATAGCCCACACCTGCTCTCCAATGGAAGCATCATTTAGGGAGATAATGAGGTAGCAGGATTTTAGGAATTAGGTCCATTTGTTTTAGAATAGCCTGGAAGCTCCCTCAGTGGGGGACGGGACATTTAGTGATGCTTTATCAGGGCTAATTGTTCTTGCTGGCAATTAGCCGCTGTGTTCGAATGAATCAGGGAAGGCTTGTGTGTGTGTGTTGAGCATAGTTATCGATTGGAAACACCTACAACTACATATGTCCAGTGTTGTTGGTATGTCTGTACTGTGTGTGTGTGTGTGTGTGTGTGTGTGTGTGTGTGTGTGTGTGTGTGTGTGTGTGTGTGTGTGTGTGTGTGTGTGTGTGTGTGTGTGTGTAGGTGGGTGGGAGAGAATAGTTGCCCATTATTCTCAGTTTGCTCCAAGGTAGAAGCAAAGTGGAGATGCTTTCCATGTAGATAACAAGCCAGGGTGGGGAGGTGTGTGTGTGTGTGTGTGTGTGTGTGTGTGTGTGTGTGTGTGTGTGTGTGTGTGTGTGTGTGTGTGTGTGTGTGTGTGTGTGTGTGTGTGTGTGTGTGTGTGTGTGTGTGTGCGTGTGTGTGTGTGTGTGGGTGTATGCACACGTGTTTGTGCATGTTTGTTCCCAGCCTGCCTGCCTGCCTATCAAGATAGCGTTAAGTAAACCCTTTCCCAAGACTTGGAGGCATTTTTCTATTTCCTTGCCCATGTCTTATTTACCAGTTGTAGCATATTTTCCTTTGATAAGGGGAGCCAGCGACATCGGCATTTCAATTGCCATGCAGAAATTACGTTAGGGGTGGGTTATGTCATGTAATGTAACTGTAACTTTTAACAGGGACAGTGTACAAAATAAACATTAATCTTGTTTAGAGCAAGGAGAGATGCATTGTACCAGCTTTTATCAAAACAAAATGCTATTTTCCACCTGTAGTCCCTGGGTTTGCAAGACAGGTGTTAGTGCCTACATTAAAAAAAAAAGCTTGGTTGTCATCCTAAGGTATAGTGGCAGATTGAGAGCAGGTGAGAGGTTTGGCTGCATCTCATTTACACAACAGACACACACACACACACACACACACACACACACACACACACACACACACACACACACACACACACACACACACACACACACACACACACACACACACACACACAGGATTCATGTATAAGCTCAAGGCAAGGCTGTATAGAAAAGAAAAAACTACAGACCTACACAGTGAGATTTGATGGGAGTGTAAATTGGAGTGAAGGCCTAAAGGAGATATTCTGCTTCACACTGGATGACTCTGATCCTGCCTTGCTTTGGCCGGAAGCTTGCTATGGACCAAAGTGCCTTCGAGAGGTATGATTCCACCATTTTTTTTTATTCATATAGGTTTTATTTTATTGTATATCTGCTCATTAATTCATATTTCCATGGGGCTTGAAAGTAACTGGCTTGGTTTGATGTGGTGCATTAATATTGGAGAATTTGAACTGCTAAGGGGTTTACAATGAAAACAAAACAGGAGCAAGGCTTGGTATTATTACGGAAAAAAACAAAGGAGACATTTTGGTAAATTCGACAGCTGTTCTTTTCACTTGCGTTCATGCACAACGCATTCTCTTTTTTTAAACTTATTTTTATTGAGTTTTTACATTATAAAACATTACAAAATACACATTGAAATATATCAATATCCCCCATCCCCACCCCCCTCCTGATGTACAATGCACAAAGCATTCTAATACACAAGAGGCACAAATGCGAAGGATTGTCACAATAACACTCACTATGGTGTACACATTCAATACACAATTACTACTCATTCATGTATATCATCTCCCCCTTCTGTCAAAATACAAATTGCAAGGCAAGGCGAGGCAAGTTTATTTCTATAGCACAATTCAGACACAAGGCCATTCTCCCTTCTCCCCCTCTCCCTCTTTCTCTCTCTCTCCCTCTCCCTCTCCCTCTACCTCTCTCTTTCTCTCTATCCCTCTCCCACTCTCTTTCTCTCTCTCCCTCTCTCTCTCCCTCTCTCTCCTTCTCCGTCTCTCTTCCCCTCTCTCTCCCTCTCTCTTTCCCACTCTCTTTCTCCCGCTCCCACTCTCTTTCTCTCTCTCCCACTCTCTCTCCCTCTCTCTCCTTCTCCCTCTCTCTTCCCCTTTCTCTCTATCTCTCTCTCCCTCTCCCAAGTTTATTTCCATAGCACAATTCAGACACAAGGCCATTCAAAGTGCTTTACAGGGGGCAAGATTACAATACATAACACACATTAGAAAAGAGAATGAATAGAAATACATCATTAAAGCCAGCTGTCTTAATTAATATAATACATTTTCTAGTCACTATTCCTTTTCTCTCAACATTGGCATTCCGACCTCTCTGTCTCCACCGCGATGCATCTCAATTGGGAAAAAGATATGAATTATTTTTTTAAATATTCTTAATTAATTGAATTCTTTCCATGTTTGCATTTCACCCATGCCCCTCCACCACCTCTGTCCAACTTAATGGGGTAAATTAATGAGTCATTTGCGGAGAGTTGATGTTGTACTATCGAGTGAGGTCAGAAGGGCAAGCTGATATTATCAACTCTGCCATAATAGAGGAGCCTGATTGAAATTAATGGCGGCTGCCTTTCTCTGCATATATTAATTTATTGCTGTCCATGCCTCTGTCTGAGAACCATAGACAGACAGAAGGAGTTGTAGGCAGCAGCAATAAGTGTGGTGTGGGGCGCTGCGGTGGCGTAGTGGATAGAGCGCGTACCATATTGGCTCCGGCCTTCGTTGCAGTGGTCGCGGGTTCAAATCCGACCCGTGCCCCTTTACTTCAGGTCATCCCCCTTCTCTCTCTCTCTCTCTCTCTCTCTCTGTCTCCCCATTTCGACTCTGTACTATCTAATAAAGCTTGAAAATGCCAAAAAATAATCTTTAAAATATTTAAAAAATATATTTTAGTGATACATGCTTCAACATGTGGTATAAATTACATCTGTTTTGAGCAGAACTCAAGGGTATGAACTTAAAGTGGCTCTGAGGTACTTTCAGCTTTCTATAGATTCTAGCGCCCCCCTTTGGACATTTGGGGCGACTGTGGCTCAGTTGGTAGAGCGGGTCGGCCGATGATCAAAGGGTTGGAGGTTCGATCCCCGCCCTGCCACTTGTGTCACAGTTGTTGTGTCCTTGGGCAAGACACCTCACCCACCTTGCCTTGTGTGAATGTCGATAGTTAGCCTGCTGCTATCGGTGTATGAATGTATGTGTGTGAATGGTAACGTGGGAAAGAAAAAACAGGTCTCCCTTGCAAAAGAGTCTTCGGACTCAATGGGATTTACCTGTATAAATAAAGGTTAAAAAAAAATAAGCGGTAGTTTTCACGACACCAGCACCTGCTGACATCAAGATCTTTGCTAGCATATGCTGACGATGAGTTAATGTATATATTATGTAAGGTTTGTAATGGGAACTATGACAATGGTGAAGCAAACTAAACATTGATTTAAGTAGCGATCATAAACACAGGCTTTTTCCCGTCTGCCTGCTGTGTATTGAATGGTCTGATTTGGCGGGGATAGTCTCATCTACAATTTCAGGTAATTTATGATCATCAGAGGGAAAAAAAATAGCCTGTTTCATAAACATATACGAATGTCTCATAGTCTATTTAAATAAACCTATAGGGGTTCAAATGAGATCACTACATATACCTTAGTAATTACCTTCTGTGTGAAATATGACAATTGGACACACTGTGGCTGTGATTAACTGAGCTAATGTTATTCCTTTCGTCCTCACTACAGAAAAGGCCCTGAGGGAATATTCGATACAGAATAATTTTAACTTCATTTCCTCCTAGTTTCCCAAATCAAGCCATTCATTTTTTAAAACCCTTCCGCCCGGGGTGCTGATCTAAAAATAATTTATTAGTGATTCGTTGGCAAGCTGCCAGTGGAATTAGAACACACCCACACTCACACACACACACACACACACACACACACACACACACACACACACACACACACACACACACACACACACACACACACTCTCTCTCTCTCTCTCTATCTCTCTCTCTCTCTCACACACACACACAGCATTCGGCCAAAATTGAAAATTGGGGGAGTTGTGTAAAAAATGGGAGGCCGTCCAACTCAATTTGTGTTTTTTCAAATTGGTCCCACTTGCCTCAAATGAAGCCTTATTGATTGGACAGCAGAGCTAATGGACAGGCATTTGACATCCCGTTGAGAATAGCCATAGTGGGTCTATCGGATCGGCTGCCACTCAAAAGTGATGGTAACACTTTACAGTAAGGGTACATTAATTTACTGTTAGTTAAAGCTGGGGTATGTGATTTCTGATTGGTCAAAATTAACATGAGCGGTACACTTTGACCAATCATAGCGAGGCTCCGATGCTCCGATTCTCTGTTCTTATTGGCTGTTTTGACTTGAATTTCGAATCTCTATCCCAACTGCCATTTTCTCCCCAAAATCCTCCACCCCAGCTTTAATGCTTCATTATCTATCATTCACTACACCACCGGAGGGCCCATATAGTCCATCCACAGTGGCCAAGCCTTGCTCCTCTTTCAGTTTAGACATAGTTTTTGTCTGTATGTTTTCGCCGAAGAAAGTTTTCCGCAAGTTTTCTGAGCTCTCTTTGTTTTAATGAGTGGTGTCTGACTCCTTGTCCTCTGAGGGGGTTTCTGACTACCCACATCTTGAGACTGACGTATGTACACACACACACCATATACCTTAGGGGACAGGGGACGATCCTAGTGTGTCTTTACTTCAGTCTGGCCAGTTAACAACGCCGATGAATCAATACGGAAATAATCACTGCACTGACAGTCTCAGAGACAGAAAATAACAGGGAAACGATTGAGGAAGCGGCACCAACATGTGTCAAGTCAGTCCCCTTAAGGAAAAGGAGTCTAGACCCTCTTTATTCCCAGAGATGTGAATCCCACATTGGAGCAAGTAATCAGGCTAGTGGCTTCTCTACAACATCATAATGGAACCATTCAGGGGTTGGGCCTCTGGTTGTTTCAATGTTTGGGGGGGGGGTCACAGAAAGTTTAAAAAGTGCCAATAAATGTGTCAAGATTATACAGCTCCGGAAGAAAAATTAGGAGACCAGTCTGGATTTTTTTCTTAAATCTTCATCTCTAAATAACTTATTGAAAATGCTCTTAATGACAAAAAAAAATGTATTGGGAATTTGGTTAGAAATGTTGTCAGTAGTTTATATTATAAAACCAAAATGTTCATTCTACTCAAACATATGAATATAAACAGTCAAACGAGAGACACTGAACATTTGGAGTGCTCTCTTAATTTTTTCCAGAGCTGTAGTCTTGGGCGATTAAGAGGTTATTTGAAAGGGGTGATGTACACAGCAAAACAGCTCTGGAGACATTGTTTTAATCGAATAACTAGATATATTCTATTATAACTTTTCTATATGCCTTCGAAACTTATTTAAAAGAGGCGAGGAGGGTTCAATCTGTTCTACACAATATTGCTGGCTGCCCCCGGGAGACTCATTGCTACACACTACACCAGTTTGGTTTCTCATTTCAGTTTTGTGTATGTATTTTTTTGAAGTTATTGAAAAACATAAATCAATAGTCATGGGGGGGGAACGAAATTGTGGTACTAGCCTTTTCGATTTGCCTCCCCTTTGGAGTCGTATATGCGCCCGATGTGAATTTGAATTTGTAGCGAAAGTGTAGTGCTTGGAATGGCTCCCTGGGAAATGAGAGAGAGCTCTCTATGCTCCCGTTTTATTAAACTTTCGAAATCCATACAATATGTTCTGTAATGGGCTTTGTTTCAATGCCGTAGACATAGAGAAACATGTAGAAATTGTACATGATAAATATAGAGGCTGGATTCTTACTGAATGTCTCTTCTAATTCCCTTATAATTTACACATGGAACCAGTGCTGTCAATATTACTTGTAATTTTATTTTTTAATTATTTAACATCACTTTATAAAACGGGAGTCTTGAGACTGAAGTTATCTGGAAAGAGGCCATCAACAGAAATGTCCCTGAGAATTTTTTTTTTTTTTTTTTTTTATATTAATATTTGTATTAACAATATGACATAATAGAATATAATGGACATGAAGAGATTTTTTTTTTTTTAGAACATTTTTTTTTAGAACATTTGACATTCATATATAAATTATCACTCCTATTTGACACAACTCAAATCCAACTTTTTTCATTCATTTGCCGTTTACAAAATCGTCTATTGCTGCGAGACAGAATGATATAATTATGTTGTAAAACATGTAAGATATGAAAACCTTTTTACATCCGATACATGTCAGGAGTTGAGCGGAGTTTGGTGAACATTTTTGAAGATGGAGTATTTTTGTGCTTTATCGTGACAGGGTTGAAACAGTCCTGCTTTACATTGTCGGGCTAGAAAGGCTTTATTCACATATCCAATACAGCTAGGTCATTCACAAATATAATTAAATTGGCCTTGGAGAAAAAAATATTAGAAATCCCATTGTTTTAAAGGTGCTACGAGGAACTTTTAAATATTTCTGAAACAGTCTAATTTTTTCCTCTGATGATCATACATTACATGTAACAGCAAACGAGACCATCCGTGCAAATAATGCTATTTTTATATAGTTTTTTCTCAATGCCTTTGCCATGGGGTATACGCTCACCCAGGAACAACAGCTGGCATAGTGAAAAAATACTTCCGCTTTTGTCCAAAGGGGGGTGCACAAATTTACACAAACTGAAAGTTCCTCGGAGCACCTTTTAATAATATAGATATTTGACCTAACTGAAAGCTATTCACCCCCTGCCCCCTATATGCTCCTATAAGACCAGCTACGTTACTTTAAACCTGGCTAGTTTACTGGCTCGAAAACGAAAGCAGGACTGTGGGGATAACTGCAAAACAATGCTGTATGTGTCTGCTGTTGAGGTTGGGTTGATAATGTCTTGGGTTGACTTGATCTGTTGAACACTTGACTGATTTTTCAACTCGAACACAAAGAGACTTTGAAATCGAAACATGACAACAAAAAACTGGAGGAGTTTTCTACCG
>NC_137235.1:2732853-2735353 GCF_949987685.1 Ammodytes marinus | reverse complement strand
ACACGGCACACATGGTCTTGACCTCTTTAAACAGCAGGGAGTTGGGCAATTATCATTTATTCATATTATTATTATAATGATGATATAATTTCCATTTTAAAATGAGTACACGTGTGAAACTACTGTTCGAATCGAAACACTGGATATATATTATTTTTACAGATAATTTTTTGGCATTTTCAAGCTTTATTAGACAGTACAGAGTTAAAATAGGGAGAGAGAGAGGCAGAGAGGGGGGGGATGACCTGCAGTAAAGGTCCACGGGTCGGATTTGAACCTGCGACCACTGCAACGAAGGCCGGAGCCAATATGGTACGCGCTCTATCCACTACGCCACCGGAGAGCCCCCCATGGATGTGGATTTGAACTCATTTTGTCTCTTTCTTTCTCAAATACCTTATCTACTAAAAACCTGTCTGTCTGTCTGTATTGCCTATGTTATCAATGTAAAGGTTATTAGAAATCAAATCATATAGTATAAGGACTCATGCATGTATATAACTAACACCACATTGCCTATAAACATTTTCTAAGGGTTTTCTGTATAATTATAATTTTTTTTTGCCAAGACCCAAACTGGCTTCCATATGTCTTCAACAACAAGCTTGAAACAGTACAGTGTCACCGTGTTTTAGTGATAACGCATCAACATGTCTTCCTCCTGTGTCCCCCCCATAGAGTCTCAGTCCTCTTCACAGCAGACCCGGGTTAGATTCCAGCCCGTGGTCGTTCTCTGCATGTCATTACCCCTCTCTGACCCCATTTCATCTCTGTCTCTCCTAACTGTCATACATAAAAATCCCGCAAAAAAAACTAAAAATAAAAAATAAATCTTCCTTCTACTGTGTAGCTATGAGAGTTAAATCATTGAAATGTGTTTCACTTTCTACCGAGGACATAACGGCAGGCAGCAGAAGTGTAATAAGACCCTAAACACCTGATCATACACACAGCTAAGCTCATGTGGCACTGAGGGTAGAGGCAGCATATTTACCCTCAAACGATCAATGTGTTTCCATACTAACACAACCATCTGCACGTTTAAAAACCTTCTCTGTTGATCTCTTGATTTTGATCGTTCTGCTTTGTGTGTTTTCCACCAATATTTTAAATGTTTATTCAGTTGGCTTCTTTTTTTTTTTTTTTTTTTTTGGGGCATTTTCAAGCTTTATTTGACAGTGTGTAGAGAAACAGAGTTGAGAGAGAGAGAGAGAGAGAGAGAGAGAGAGAGAGAGAGAGAGAGAGAGAGAGAGAGAGAGAGAGAATTTAAATGTTTATTCAGTTGGCTTCTGTTTTTTTCATTTTCAAGCTTTAAGCCCAGTTCAGACCAAATATTCACCTCGCAACAACTTGCAACGAGACGGATTGAGAATATCGCGGGGGAGAAGTCGCAGCAGTGTGATGCCGTTGCAAGCAGTCGCCAAACATTCAGCATGTCAAATGGCCAGGTCCAGTTTTAGAACGTCCCGGCCAGCTCGTTGCAAGAGCTTGCAGTTGCGTCTTGTTGCAGGGAGAATCTTTAGTCTGTACTGGCCTAAAACATACCGTAAAAAAAGTTTAGGGCGCCCTTAGCTCAGTTGGTAGGGCGTCCCCCCCCATGGGCCTCGGCCAGCAGCGGACCCGGGTTTGATTCCAGCCCGCGGTCGTTCTCTGCATGTCACTCCCCTCTCTGCCCCATTTCAGCTATGTCTCTACACTGTCAATAAAAAGCATAAACAGTGCCAAAAAAATATTGTAAAAAAAAAAAAAAAGTGAATGCAATGCAATTTGTTTCACTTTCTGCTGAGGACATAACGGCAGGTAGGCGTAAGTGTAACACAAACCCAAAACCTCATTCATGTGTAGCCTAGTTCATGGCCGAAATACCTAGTTGTCCACTTTTATATTCATTTTCCCATCCATTTTTATTTTAGAGTGATTGTTACTTGACTCTCAGAGGCCGCGGTAGCTTTTAAAAGGCACTTTAATGGTTGTTTCTTCGACGGGGAAGATCAGGGATCAATTTTAATGGACTCTAAAGTGGTTTTACTGAAAAAGAAACCGTCACCAGGCAACTGACCACAGCAACGGATTAGGTAATGTTCTGATATGTGTTCTCTTGATTTTTATTTTTTATTTATTTTTTAACCTCATGTTTAAAGGTGCTCCAAGGAATTTTCAGTCTGGGTTGTTTCTTGCGCCCCCCTTTGGACAAAAGCGGTAGTGTTTTTACCACGCCAGCTGTTGTTCCTGGGTGATACTCCATGACAAAGGCATTACTAAAAACCATATGAAAATAGCATTCTTTGCACTGATGGTCTCGTTTGCTGTCACATGTCATTTATGATCATCAGAGGAAAAATGTTTCAGAAATATTTAAAAGTTCGTCATAGCACCTTTAAGGACAAAAAAATCAACAACTCTTAGATTTTGTTCATCACAATGTACAAACTTTCTTTAATAAAACTATGAAAGGACAGTCATTAATTCTCAACATTTTAAAAGTATATAATTTGATATC
>NC_137235.1:2712853-2715353 GCF_949987685.1 Ammodytes marinus | reverse complement strand
TAAGTCAGATCAACTTAATAGTTTGTTTGTTTTCAAATCAAAAGTTTGCATTAATCCAACTTATAATTAAGGGACGACAACTTAAAATTTCAGTGTTTTCTGACTCAATTTCTTGTTTAATCCTAAAGTAAAATATTGCTTCCGTAGAACCTAAAAGAAAACAGTTGGACCAACTTAATTGAATTAAGGCAACCGGTAACACATAATTTATTTAAGTTTATTCAACTTAAAATTGCTTCTAAAATAAAATCACATTTTCAAATCAGTTTGTTTTAATATACTTTATTGAATGAAAGTAGAAAACAACGTGCCAATACCTTCGAACACATTTCAGTGTATAACAGTCGGGCAAGCAACATATTTCCCATATCTTTCCAATATAGAATCCATTATAACCAGCTATAGCCAGTATAGTCACAGTGTAATTTAACATGGGAAAGGAAAAATTATTTTACAGTTTTAAACCAGACAACCAGTGTAATGCAGGTAAGCCTTTTCCATGTTTCTGGCAGCCGTCAGTTTAAGGTGGAGTCAGGGATTCTGGAGACCGCTTGTTGTCAAATCACTTTTGGTGACTGGTATTCAAACTGGTATGTAAACAAAGGGTATGTTAACAAAAGGGGCCCACCGGAGAGCCACATGCCCGTTTACAGAGCATAGGCAGTGTAATGGAAGACACTGAATTGGTTTTCAGCGCAAAAATACTGACAGATCGTGAGGATATATTTACAGATTTTTGAGAAAGTGATTAGGACTACAAGCAGTCTCAGGAATCGGTGACTTCACCTTTAAAAAAATAAAAATAAAAATAAAAAAGATCTTGTAAGTCATTATAAATATACTATCACCATTTCACCTTTAATTTTGAAATATGTTTGAAAAAGTAAATCCAAATATGTTTATACTAAGCTGAAATATTGATAGTTTCTCAATGTAATGACTCACAGGTTTTTTTCTTTTTTTACAGTTTTAAATCAGACAAACACGGTGTGTAATGCAAGTTGTCCTTTTTTCCTTGTTTCTGGCAGCCGCCAGTTAAAGTTATAAAAATCCTCCAAGTCAATATGATACCATCTCAACATTTCACCTAATATTTAAAAATAAGTTTGAAAAAATTATTCCAAAAATGGTTTTACTTATAAGTGATAATAAATATTGAGATTTCTGTAAATATAAAAAGGAACTTATTTTACAGTTTTAAATCTGACAAACTCTGTGCATAGTAATGCATAAAACCATCAAAAACACCAAAGTTATGTATTCTTGTGCGTGCTAAACATAGATTCTGCTCTACAGCCAGTGTGTTTTGTTCTTTTTGGACCATATCGAAACAAAAATGGAACCTTTCACCTGCTCTTCCAAAAACGTGTGACAAAATGTGTGTATATCACCTTGTGGTTTGAAGAATATTTGTCTCTCATGTGTAGTCACTGTTTTCAAGTCTGCCATACAGATTTTAGACTTTGGGGGACATCTTATGTTGCTTGAGATGCATGATGATTTTCTGGAGCCCCTCAAAAGTGAAAGAAAGGGGTGCTGGAAAAGCTAGGTTCAGGTCAGTCCATGCAAAACCTCCACACCCTCGATGAAGAGGCCCATGTTTTCAGGTGGCTCCTGCGGTCCTTCCCCATGCTTTCGAAAGACAAACTCTGCAATGGCGAGCTGCTCCAGAGTCCTACAGTACATGACACAAAACATCACTGTCATCAATTTGCACTTGTATGCAGTAACTAACTATGAACCTTGTATGGTACAATAATATCACTGGCATTAGTCTTGAGTCCATTTTTGTGAAAATGCACTAATTATTCTAATGAGTAATTCAAGTATACTTTGTGTCTTGATTTTATCTGTATTTTTTTCAGGGCCCTTGACTTACTTTTTCACTATACTAGTACCTCTATCGTATGAATGTACAACAGTACATCAAATAATTTCTAATCATGTTTTGCATATTTGTTGCAATCTAGAGTAGGGGTGTGCACGTGTACATGTGTAACCGGTTAGTAAATCAAAACCATTTAGGTAAAATCAATAAACGAAAACCTTTCTCTCTCCCCCCCGCTAATACAGTTTTTAAATATGTTCTGGAGACACGCATTTATTAATTTTACAAACTATTTGGGGATGATAAAAGCTAGTCTGCCGAATCTGTCTGTCCCTCTGTGTGTGTGTGTGTGTGTGTGTGTGTATCGGCACTGCAGACAAACATGCGCGCGCACACTAATACACACACACACGCGCAGAGTCACCGTTGGGCATGAGTCACAGCCATGGACGAGTGATGAAAGATTAAAGTTACCCGGTTGACGTGAACTACGCTCGTAAGTAGACCAAACTTTATAACACCTGTTCAACCTGCATAAAAGTGTAACTGTTGAAGCTTACCGGATATTCCTTGATGAAGTCATCTGCATCCTCTCCGAGGCAGATGATGAAGGCTTTCGGTACACACTCCCTCCGAAGAAGAATGTCGTCAGTCTAGGACAACATGATATTG
>NC_137235.1:2702853-2705353 GCF_949987685.1 Ammodytes marinus | reverse complement strand
CACACTAAAGATGCTTAAAATAATACAAATTATGAGTCAAAACAGTGAAAACTCGGCTACAGGTTTTGTCTTTAATTTTAAGCCTTTATTAAAAGATATAAGAGAGACAATTCATCATTTAAAAAACAGCGATTATATTGCGCCAGTAACACAGCTAGATACAACAATTATATATGTGTTGAAAAAAAATCACATCAGACAAAAATCACATTATCGTGAGATTTAAAGCAAAACATGAATGGACATTTTTTTTTTTTGGTAGATTACAATAAAACAATACTAAAATAAGTATAAAACCACGTAATAGACCAGCCCCACCCTATGTGTCAGGGTGCAAAAAAAAAAAAGAAAACAAAGTCCGGCCCGTGGTCGTTCTCTACATGTCATTCCCCTCTCTGCCCCATTGCATCTCTGTCTCTACACACTGTCTAATAAAGAAACAATATACGGAAAATTATCTTTGAAAAAATAAGCAAAATAATATGTACATTTGTTTTGGCAGCGATACAGCAAATTCAAAAGATTCATATTCTTTGACTCTCAAATGAAGATTTGTTTGGGGTACAGGTGTAGCAGAATTATATATTGTTTTTTTTTCAAAATAAATTTAAGTGGTATGTGCAAGAAAAAAATCATGAAATGTACCAAGAAAAGGGGAAGGGGGGGAGATGCTCATTGTGTATTGGTTAGAGCTCTGTCTCTACAAACTGTCTAATACAAAGCATAAAAATGATCTAAAAATATATATACACCAACAAACTTGTACAGCATCTAAGGGGGGACATTTTTTCATTAACATTATTTTCTACAATAATTAAACCCGCTTTTACTTTATACTAAATTATTATGAGAGGTAATTTTCTTTAAACCACTTTCACATTTTATTAATTTCCCAAATGTTATAAGAATAATAAACTAAAAACATAAAAATAATATAAAAATATTTTGAAAAAATAAAAATAAACCTAATTGATACAGTTCTTTTTTCAAACAATATACTTTGAATGTTCATAAACAAACTTCAATTTAAATGATTAATTCACATGTTTTAACACACTCCCCACACAGCCAATTTAATCTCTCTCTACATCTCCCTTGAAGCATATGACTGTATCAAACAAATATGTCAATGGTACCTCAACAAAATAAACACATTTACAGATAAACAATGAAAGATTATAGGTATAATATCATTAAAGTAAATTGAATACAACAAATGTAAAAGTAACAAAGCATAGAGCATGCTTACAAATGATTTCCACTTCTAATATACATATTAAAGGTGCACTATGCTGTTTCAAGGGAGGGGGATTTGTATATATTCACTCTGCATGTCATTCCCCTCTCTGCCCCATTTCATCTTTGTCTCTACAAACTGTCTAATAAAAAGCATAAACATTACGAAAAAGTTTCTTAAAAAAATCAGCAAAAAAGTACCCATACAAATTTGTTTTGCCAGCAATACAGCCATATAAACAAACTCATATACATGGTTGAAAGAGGACTAAACGATGTGATGAGGCAATGTGGCACATTAAAATCAAGCAACTGAAATAATACAAAAATAAAATGGATTAAAATACTCAATGATATATGATAAAAAAAAATCACTATTTTTTTGATGTGAGAATAACCTTCATCACTGACTGACTGTCTGTCTCAAGGACCACGGGTTAGAATCCAGCCCGTGGTCGTTCTCTGCTTGTCACTACCCCTCTCTGTCCCATTTCATCTCTGTATCTACAAACTGTCTAATAAAAGCATACAAATGCCCAAAAAAGTATTTTAAACTAATATGTACACCAACAAACTTTTTTTCATCAGCATTATTTTCTACAATAATTACATTTTTCTTTTGCTAAATTATTAAGAGATGTAGGTTTATTTGGAACCACTTTTTATTAAGTTTCATTAGAACCGAATTTTATTAATTTCCAATTTATATTAATTAATGAAATACTTTTTTTTAAAAGTTAAGAAAGTGGTTTACATGGTTGAACTAGGACTAACAAAATGTAAAGAGGCAATGTGAGGCACAATATAAACATCAAGCAACTGAAATAATAAAAAAAATAAAATGGATTAACATACTCAATAACATATGATTGATAGAAAAAGCAATGTTAATATTTTTGATGTGAGAATAACCTTCATCACTGCCCATGGTCGTTTTATGCATGTTAATCCCCTCTCTGCCCCATTTCATCTCTGTCTCTACAAACTGTCTAATAAAAAGCATAAAAAAATACCAAAAATTATCTTAAAAAAATATGTACACCAACAAACTTGTACGGAATCTAAGGGAACAACTTTTTTTCATCAGCGTATCTTGATTTTTGGTTACAATAATTATACCTGATTTTATATATACTAAATTATTAGTTTATTTTGAACCACTTCAACTTTTTATTAATTTCCAAAATGTTATTATAATAATAAACAAAAAAATAAAGTTAAGAAAGCGGTCTAATGGTTGAACCAGGACTAAAACATTTAAAGG
>NC_137235.1:2682853-2695353 GCF_949987685.1 Ammodytes marinus | reverse complement strand
TTTAAAATTACAGGTTAAAACGGAAACAGTAAAGTCTTCAGACCTGATTTAAAAGAGCCGAGTGTTGAAGCGGACCTCAAGTCCTGTGGAAGTTTATTCCAGAGCTTTGGTGCATTAAAACTGAAGGCTGACTCTCCCTGTCTAGTCCTTACTCTGGGGACTGTCAGTAGCCCAGTGTCAGACGACCTGAGAGCTCTGACTGGTCTGTATGGGATCAGCAGGTCAGCGATGTATCTGGGGCCCAAACCATTTAGGGCCTTATAGACCAACATCAATATTTTAAAATCAATTCTCAGAGTGACAGGAAGCCAGTGTAAAGACCTAAGAACTGGGGTAATGTGATCCACTTTTTGGGTCCTAGTGAGGACTCGAGTAGCAGCGTTTTGAATTAGCTGGAGCTGTCTGATTGACTTTTTAGGAAGGCCTGCAAAGACACTATTACAGTAGTCAAGTCTACTAAAAATAAATGCATGGACAAGTTTTTCGAAGTCCTGCTGAGACAGTAGCCCTTTAATTCTTGATATATTTTTAAGGTGGTAGTAGGCTGATTTAGTAATTGATTTAATGTGTTTTTTGAAATTCAAGTCTGAATCTATGACTACTCCAAGATTTCTAGCTTGGTGTGTGCTTTCTAACATAACAGATTTAAGCTGTGCGCTGACTTTTAATTATTCATCCCTGTTACCAAAGACAATTACTTCAGTTTTGTCTTTGTTTAATTGAAGAAAGTTTTGGCACATCCAGTCATTGATTTGTTCAATGCACTTACTCAGTGCCTGTATCGGACTGTAGTCTCCTGGTGATATGGTTATGTAAATGTGTGTGTCGTCTGCATAATTATGGTAACATAATTTGTTCTTGTTCATAATCTGAGCTAGTGGGAGCATGTAGATGTTGAACAGAAGAGGCCCAAGAATGGAACCTTGGGGGACCCCGCATGTAATATTTGTTCTCTCGGATGTGAAATTGCCTATTGATACATAGTAGTCTCTGTCCTTTAAGTATGATTCAAACCAGTTTAGTACAGTTCCAGAAAGTCCAACCCAGTTTGCTAGTCGATCTAGTAATATGCCGTGGTCAACTGTGTCGAACGCAGCACTGAGATCTAATAAAACTAATACAGAGCTTTTGCCACTGTCTGTGTTTAAGTGGATGTCATTGAGGACCTTAACCAGTGCAGTCTCAGTGCTGTGGTGTTGACGAAAACCTGACTGGAAAACATCAAAGCAGTTGTTCATTGCCATGTAGTTATTTAGCTGCTGATAGACAGCTTTTTCAATGATCTTGCTTAAAAATGGCAGGTTAGATATGGGCCTATAATTGTTCATGACTGATGTTTCTAGGTTGTTCTTTTTTAGGAGTGGCTTGATGACTGCTGTTTTCAGGGCCTGTGGGAATACACCTGTCCGAAGGGACATGTTGACAATTTCTTGGACATCTGAGGCCATACAGCGAAACACTGTTTTAAAGAAACCTGTGGGTAGAATGTCAAGGCAACAGGAGGAGGAATTCAGGTGTTGTATAATGTCCTCCAGGTTTTTCTTGTTAATCAGACAAAATTCTGTCATGGCATTTGGATTGATTTCAAGTGGGCACAGGGATAAAACATGTCTTGAAACCGGTATTGATGTGATGACAGCTTGTCTAATTTTATGAATTTTGTCAGTAAAGAAGGAGGCAAATTCATTGCAGGTCCTCGTGGAGAGAAGTTCAGATGCTACTGACACAGGAGGGTTTGTGAGCCTGTCAACAGTAGAAAATAGGGCACGTGCATTATTGCTGTTTTTGGTGATGATGTCAGAGAAAAAAGACTGCCTTGCATTTCTCAGTTCCGAGTTAAAAGTGCGAAGTTTTCCTTTGAAGATGTCATAATGAACATTGAGATTTGATTTTCGCCACCTACGTTCTGCTTTACGGCACTCTCTTTTTTCTAGTCTGACCTGCGGGGCATTTCTCCATGGGGATCTTTTTTTACCAGAGACGGCCTTCACCTTAGTAGGTGCAATGGCATCAATAATATTTGTAATTTTTGAGTTGAAATTATCCACAAACACATTAACTGAGATACAGGGGAGGAGTGGAGTCTGAGAAAATGCTTGAACAAATTCCTCACTGGTGTTTTCAGTAATACACCGCTTCTTGATTACTTTAGTTTGGTCGCCTTTGTGTATAGTGACTGCACTTTCAAAAAACAAACAT
Source organism: Ammodytes marinus (assembly GCF_949987685.1). NCBI lineage: Eukaryota > Metazoa > Chordata > Actinopteri > Uranoscopiformes > Ammodytidae > Ammodytes > Ammodytes marinus. The sequence goes on along the minus strand of NC_137235.1, from coordinate 2,693,154 downwards.
GAATGGTCGGAGATAAGGTTATGTATTCAGAAGTAATGTAAATACATTTACTAAAGAGAAAAGGTCGTTTGCAAGCGACAACATAAACCTTCAGTCCATCCGCATATTAACCGGGGGCATTCGAGATACACACAGGTTAACTAGCACCACGTTATTACTATACATATTTTCCCTTAACTGCAAAATAAGCACACACACACACACACTTTAAAACACAGTCAGTACAAAGCAAGAGAGCTTGTATGTGTCCATGTCATATTTTTAATTGAAAGATTTAATGTGTGTGTTTACGTGAACGTGTGCACTTGTGCACCTCGGTAACAGGGGGCCTCAGTGTCGTAACAGTTTCACGAACAGGGGACTACAAAGCTAACAGGGGACATTTTTAAGGTCCCCTCTTGGTGTGTGTGTATGTGTGTGTACGGGCCCTTCTAGGCAAGTTATCCAGGTCTCAGTGTGTCTAAACCTTCCCTCTTCCTCTCCATCAACCACTCTCCATCTCTCCTCTTTCATTTTCTGCTAATGGAAATATTCTATCAATACTTAAGCGTTTTTTTTTCATTTGTGTTAGTGTTGCTTCCATGTTATTTTATTATATGAGTATTCTCTACAATTGGCTTCCTATACTGTACTTTCATCCCTCTCTACTTTCTATGATCTAGGTCCTAGTTATACCATTGCATGTAAGTGTGTGTGTGTGTGTGTGTGTGTGTGTGTGTGTGTGTGTGTGTGTGTGTGTGTGTGTGTGTGTGTGTGTGTGTGTGTGTGTGTGTGTGTGTGTGTGTGTGTGTGTGTGTGTGTGTGTGTGTGTGTGTGTGGTTTACGCCCATGGCTTCCTGCTTCTTCTCAAAAAAGGTGACAGCTGATGTAGAGATTGATTACCAGGAAACAGAGTGGGTGCTTCTCTTATTTAGTAAGATATTTTTTTTTTCTTTCAATAGAATATTTTTTTGCATTTTTTACGCCTTATTTATATATTGGTATAAGTGATATTTATAGTTTCGAGAGACAGAGGTGAAATGGGTCAGAGAGGGGAATGACATGCGGAGAACGACCACAGGCTGGATTCTAACCCGGGTCTGGTGTGAAGAGGACTGAGACTCTATGGAGGTGGAGGGGGGAGGGGCTATAGTAACCACAGTGAGTAAGCAAATGAGTGAGTGAGTGAGTGAGTGAGTGAGTGAGTGAGTGAGTGTGTGTGTGTTCATTCACATCCTGTATCAGGTTATATGGGTAATCTCTAAATTAAGTTAAGACATGCAGGCTTCAGTTACCACAACCACACTCACATATAGGCATAATCATGCATATTAAGTGTGCATGATGTGGGGGGGGGGGTGGGGCTATAGTAACCACTACAACCTTATTATACATTTAAGAATCCAATGCATATTTTGAAAGCATTAAACCAACTCACAATAAGGAAAGCCTGCCTGGTATTGTGCAACATGTAAATTAGGCAATGACAAAACTATAAGGTTATGTATTCAGAAGTAATGTAAATACATTTACTAAAGAGAAAAGGTCGTTTGCAAGCGACAACATAAACCTTCAGTCCATCCGCATATTAACCGGGGCATTCGAGATACACACAGGTTAACTAGCACCACGTTATTACTATACATATTTTCCCTTAACTGCAAAATAAGCACACACACACACACACTTTAAAACACAGTCAGTACAAAGCAAGAGAGCTTGTATGTGTCCATGTCATATTTTTAATTGAAAGATTTAATGTGTGTGTTCACGTGAACGTGTGCACTTGTGCACCTAGGTAACAGGGGGCCTCAGTGTCGTAACAGTTTCACGAACAGGGGACTACAAAGCTAACAGGGGACATTTTTAAGGTCCCCTCTTGGTGTGTGTGTATGTGTGTGTACGGGCCCTTCTAGGCAAGTTATCCAGGTCTCAGTGTGTCTAAACCTTCCCTCTTCCTCTCCATCAACCACTCTCCATCTCTCCTCTTTCATTTTCTGCTAATGGAAATATTCTATCAATACTTAAGCTTTTTTTTTTTTCATTTGTGTTAGTGTTGCTTCCATGTTATTTTATTATATGAGTATTCTCTACAATTGGCTTCCTATACTGTACTTTCATCCCTCTCTACTTTCTATGATCTAGGTCCTAGTTATACCATTGCATGTAAGTGTGTGTGTGTGTGTGTGTGTGTGTGTGTGTGTGTGTGTGTGTGTGTGTGTGTGTGTGTGTGTGTGTGGTTGTGTGTGTGTGTGTGTGCGTGTGTGTGTTTATGTGCGTGTGTGTGTGTCTGTGTGTGTGTGTGTGTGTGTTTTGCTTATTTCACAGCTAAGGGAATGTTGCCGCTTGCAAATGACCTTTTCTCTTTAGTAAATGTATTTACATTACTTCTGAATACATAATCTTATAGTTTTGTCATTGCCTAATTTACATTTTGCACATTGCCAGACAGGCTTTCCTTATTGTGAGTTGGCTTAATGCTTTCAAAGGATGCATTGGATTCTTAAATGTATAATAAGGTTGTAGTGGTTACTATAGCCCCCCCCCCCCCCCCCCCTCCACCTCTATAGAGTCTCAGTCCTCTTCACAGCAGACCCGGGTTAGAATCCAGCCTGTGGCCGTTCTCTGCATGTCATTCCCCCCCTCTGACCCATTTCACCTCTGTCTCTCTGCACTATAAGTACCAAAATATATAAATAAGGCGTAAAAAATGTAAAAAAAAATTCTCTTGAAAGAAAAAAAATAGCTTACCAAAAGCACCCGCTCCGATTCTTGCTAATCAAACTCTACATCAGCTGTCACCTTTTCTGAGAAGAAGCAAGAAGTGAGGTGGCGTAAACCACACACACACACTCACACTCACAGACACACACACTCACACACACACACACACACACACACACACACACACATGCACACACACACTTAATATGCATGATAAAGCGTATACGTGAGTCTTCTTGTGCTTGTGGTCGCTGAAGCCTGCATGTCTTAATTTAGAGATTACCCAGATAACCTGATACAGGATGTGAATGAACACACACACACACACACTCACTCACTCACTCACTCACTCACTCACTCACTCACACACACTCTTACACCTAAACATTCACACACAGTAAAACTATTGTTTATACACAGCATTTTAATTTTCAGTTAACTAAACTTCTTTAATTTTCTTACAAAAAGTTTCATCAACTTTATATTCAGTGCAAACTATATTTTGAATTAAATATTTTTTCTTTAATCACAAGACAAAACTTAACTTAAAGGCCTACTTCACCGGTGGGAATATAAAGGTGTATTGAATTCTGAGATCCTATGTAGTATAAATGTGCAAAAAAAAAATTAATCGGTTCATCCTAGCCTGAGAAAAGGCAGAAAGAGTGTTTTTTGTAACCCTATATTTATCTTACTGTGACATCACAGTAATATAGTAAATATAGGGTTAAAAAAAAATTACTTTGTAAATATTACTGTGAAGTCTCCTACTGTGACATCACAGAAATATTTACAAAGTAATGTTTGCACATTCATACTACATAGGATCTCAGAATTCAATACACCTTCATATTCCCACCGGTGAAGTAAGTCTTTAATGTAGTTCACACAATAATATTCTTTGTTTTATGTGCATTTTAAGAATTCTATTTTGGGGTGTTGAACTTAATCTGATTCAAAATATTAGAGTGATACACACTAAAGCTGCTTAAAATCATACAAATTATAAATCAAAACAGTGAAAACTGGGATCCAGGTTTTGTCTTTAATTTTAAGCCTTTATTGAAAGATATAAGAGCGACAATTCATCATTTAAAAAACATAAATCACATTGTGCCAATAACACAGCTAAATACAACAATTATATATTTGAGATTTAAAGCAAAAAAATAATGCACATTTTTTTTTTTGTAAATTACAATAAAACAAGACTAAAATAAGTAGAACATCACATACTAGACCATCCCCACCCTATGTGTCGGGGTGCAAAAAAAAGAAAAGAAATCAAAGTCCGGCCCGTGGTCGTTCTCTGCATGTCATTCCCCTCTCTGCCCCATTTCATCTCTGTCTCTACACACTGTCTAATAAAGAAACAAACTTCAATTTAAATGATTAATTCACAGGTTTTAACACACTCCCCACACAGCCAATTTAATCTCTCTCTACATCTCCCTTGAATCATATGACTGTATCAAACAAACATGTCAATGGTACCTCAACAAAATAAACACATTAACTTTTTAATGAAAGATTATAGGTATGATATCATTACAGTAAATTGCATAAAACAAATGTAAAAGTAACAAAGCATAGAGCATGCTTACAAATTATTCCCACTTCTAAAATACACAATAAAGGGGCACTATGCTGTTTCAAGGGAGGGGAATTTGTTTATATTCACTATGCATGTCATTCCCCTCTCTGCACTATTTCATCTTTGTCTCTACAAACTGTCTAATAAAAAGCACAACAATTATGAATATTTATCTTAAAAAAATCAGCAAAAAATAATATTTATACACATTTGTTTTGCCAGCACTACAGCCATATCAACAAACTCATATACATGGTTGAAAGAGGACTAAACAATATCATGAGGCAATGTGGCACATTGAAATCAAGCAACTGAAATAATACAAAAATAAAATGGATTAAAATACTCAATAATATATGATAAAAAAAAACTGCACTATTTTTTTATGTGAGAATAACCTTCATCACTGACTGACTGTCTGTCTCAAGGACCACGGGTTAGAATCCAGCCTGTGGTCGTTCTCTGCTTGTCATTACCCCTCTCTGCTCAATTTCAACTCTGTCTCTACAAACTGTCTAATAAAAAGCATAACAATTACGAAAAATTATCTTTAAAAAATCAGCAAAAAAGTACATATACAAACTTGTTTTGCCAGCAATACAGCCATATAAACAAACTCATATACATGGTTGAACCAGGACTAAGAAATATCATGAGGCACATGAAAATCAAGCAACTGAAATAATAGAAAAATAAAATGGATTAAAATACTCAATAATATTCATCTCTGTCTCTACAAACTGTCTAATAAAAAAAAAAACATATAAATGCCGAAAAATTATCTAAAAAAAATACATTTATACCAGCGAACTTGTACAGAATCTAAGGGGGGGAAACTTTTTTTTCACCAGCATTATTTTTGGTTACAATAATTATACCCGCTTTTACATTATACTCAATTATTATGAGATGTAAGTTTCTTTAGAATTTTTCTTTTAATTAATTTCCAAAAAAAAAAAGTTGTTTACAAATTTTATTAAAATAATACACAAATAAAATGGATTAAAATACTCAATAATATGATAAAAAAAACTGCACAATTTCTTTATGTGAGAATAACCTTCATCACTGCCTGACTGTCTGTCTCACAGACCAGGGGTTAGAATCCAGCCCGTGGTCGTTCTCTGCTTGTCATTACCTCTCTCTGCCCCATTTCATCTCTGTCTCTACAAACTAAAAAGCATAAAAATACCAAAAATGATCTTAAAAAAATATGTACACCAACAAACTTGTACGGAATCTAAGGGAACAACTTTTTTTCATCAGCGTATCTTGATTTTTGGTTACAATAATTAAACCTGATTTTATCCTCCTAGGACCTGGCGTCCACCTGTGTGGACATCAACTTTTTGGGCTGTCTAGACCACAATGCAAAATGTTGCTCTAAAAAGGGCCTGGGGTCCACATACAAGGACATTATACTACCACTTAGTGGTGGCAGAAGAGTATAATACATTATACTTTAGATTCAAGATGGCCGACAACACACCCAAAAGTTCATCACACCCAAAATGGAAAATCCTGATCCAAACTTCGACCAAGAAAAAAATCTAATCAAATTTCATGGCTGATTCTTGTTCAGAATATGTATAAAAGTGTTCAATGTTTGTTATGGAAGTAAAACATTTACAAAAGCTAGTAATTGTAACAATTTACCATGCTGCTAAAAATGATGTACACATATGTGGACGGGAGGACTTCATTCTGTTAGTTTTATTGAAAAATCCTTGTATGTGGACAGCGGGACTTAGTTCTGTGGAACATTTTTATATGTTTTCAATCAATCAATCAATCAATAACCTTTCACTTTTCACTCAAGAGACACTTAGGTTGCCCTCATTTACAGTTACAATGAGTACATTTCAGTAAATTTCAACCCCAGTGCCAGTTTTCCGGCTCCTTACCCAAGGGCCGGGGCCAGGGCCAAGGCCAGGTTTCCGGCTACCAGGGCCAGGTTTCCGGCTACCAACCGAATGGCCAAGGCCAAGTCTCTGACTACCAACCCAAGGGCCTTGGCCAAGGCCAGTTTTCCAGCTATGATCCCCAGGGCCAAGGCCAGGATTCTGGCTACCAGGGCCGTGTTTCCGGATACTAACCCAAGGCCCAAGGCCTGGTCTCTGACTACCAACCGAAGGCCCAGGGCCAAGGCCAGTTATCTGGCTATCATCCCTAATGCCAAGGCCAGGACTCTTGCTACCAGGGCCATGTTTCCAGCTAACAACCCAAGGACCAAGGCCAGGATTCTGGCTACAAACCCAAGTGCCTGGGCTAAGGCCAGTTTTCTGGCTACTATCCCCAGGGCCAAGACCAGGCTGCTGGCTACCAGGGCCAGGTTTCCAGCTACCAACCCAAGGGCCAGGGCCAAGGCCAGGTTTCCAGCTACCAACCCAAGGGCCAAGGCCAGGTTTCCGGCTACCAACCCAAGGGCCAAGGCCAGGTTTCCGGCTACCAGGGCCATGTTTTCAGCTACCAAGGCCAGGATTCTGGCTACCAAGGCCAGGATTCTGGCTACCAACCCAAGGGCCAAGGCCAGGATTCTGGCTACAAACCCAAGGGCCAAGGCCAGGTCTCTGATTACCAACCCAAGGGCCAGGGCTATGGCCAGTTTTCCGGCTACCATCCTTAGGGGCCAAGGACAGGATTCTGGCTATCCGGGCCAGGTTCGTGCTACCAACCCAAGGGCCAAGACCATGGATTCTGGCTACAAACCCAAGGGCCAAGGCCAGATAGCCAGCTATCAACCCAAGGGCCAAAGCTATGGATTCTGGCTACCCGGGCCAATTTTCCGGCTACCATCCTTAGGGCCAAAGCCAGGATTCTGGCTTCCAGGGTCAGGTTTCTGGCTACCAATCCAAGAGCCAAGGCCAGGATTCTGGCTACAAACCCAAGGGCCAAGGCCAGATTGCCAACTACCAACCCAAGGGCCAAAGCCAGGTCTTTGACTACCATCCCCAGGGCCAAGGGCAGGATTCTGGCTACAATTCAGGATATACGTCTTCCTGCAACTGTTAGCAGCCTTTCTAATGAGCCATATTGCTCAAAGGGGCACAATTGTTGTTTCTCATTTTGTTTTTGCACTCAGGAAAAATGCTGCTCTGTTCAGGCACCAAAAAATGAGTTTTGTTCATGATTACTCAATTCTGACTTTATTGTGTTTTATCTCGATTTAAAACTGCGGTCCTCATATGTGGACATCATTTTTCTCAGAAACTACATCATGTAAAAAGATAATTCTTGGTTTGTATACTCATTAGGTCCCAATCAGCCCAAATAGCAAAGAGAAATAAAAAATGCATGCCCTGGAAGAGCTCGGGTCCTAGGAGGTTATATATGCTAAATTATTAGTTTATTTTGAACCACTTCCACGTTTTATTAATTTCCAAAATGTTATAATAATAATAAACTAAAAAATAAAGTTAAGAAAGTGGTTTACGTGGTTGAACCAGGACTAAAACATTTAAAGGGGGCAATGAGAGGCAACACAAAAAAATCAAACAACCGAAATAATACAAAAAAAATTGATTGGTTAAAAAACTCACTAATATATATAAAAAGAAAAATTATGTTAATATTTTTTTGATGTGAGAATAACCTTCATCACTGCCTGACTGTCTGTCTCTCATGTTTAAGATGTCATTTGAACATGTGCATATGAAAGGTATAGTTCAGTATATTTTGAAGTGTGGTTGAATGCTGTACTTATGCATAGTTATTCTCTTACCTTATGGAGATGGTGACCAGTGCAGTCACTATAAGGAGTTTGGGGGAGACGTGGCTGTAGCAGAAGTCAGCATTGTACCGTTGCAGAGGGGGCCAGCAGAAAAACGGCTGCACGAATTAACACAGTAGTACATGGCCAATTTACACTTGAAAAAAAAGTCCAAAAACAAACGCCTGTCTGCCGATGATGTGCAGCCTATCAGTCCACAAATCAGCAGTAAAATAATCCTGAATTTAGTGATATTTAGTTTTTAGGTAAGTATTTATATGCAAGGCAAACAATTAAAGTTTTTCTTCTGGCCCCCTCTGCAACAGTACAAGGCTGACTCCTGCTACAGCCAATTCTCCCCAAAACGTTTTAAAATAACTGCGCTGACCACCATCTCCACGAGGTAACACACTAACTATCATAGACCCTCATACAACCACACTTCAACAATACTGAACTATCCCTTTAAGCCTCTACTCACTTGGTTTTATGTAGGCCGCAATCGCCGCAGTCACACAGAGAACCACCAGCAGAATACTGACCACTACACATCTCACTTTATAGAACGTTGAATAGAACCCAAAGGGATCTCTGTACATCAGGAGAGTTTTGGCTGTTGGCAGACACTGGCTGTATGAGTCTATAACTGCGCACCAATACTCCCCTGTGTCCTCCAGTGAGACATTTAAGATAGTAACCGACATGTTAGAGGTAATTATTCTGTTCTGATCAAACTCACTTTGATAAACGACACTGCCGTTTGTTTGTTTCGACTTCATGAACCAATGGAATCTCTTACCTCCACTCAAATCTCCGACACATCTGAAAGTGACATTTTCTCCTCCTGAGAAGAGCTCTACATCAGGGGGGCCGAATTCGGGGCACACAAACAGATCAAACAGATCCCTACTGTAATAGCTTTGACAGAAGTACTGACCTGAGTCATTTAATGCTAACGATGAAAACACCAGTGACTCGTTTTGGAAAACTTCTGGTTCTCCGAGGGCGAAAGGTGAAGCCTTCTCCCAGCGTGGCTTGTCATCACCGGAGCCATCGCACTGCAACACGGCCGTCTCTCCCACCGAGCGGTAGATTGTCTCTGTTACAGGGTGACGGCTGAGGAGAGTTTTGGCTGGTGACTGACACTGGTATCTTGATCTCATAACTGCACACCAATACTCCCCTGTGTCCTCCAGTGAGACATTTAAGATAGTAACCGACCCGTCAGATGTAATTATTCTGTTCCGATCAAACTTCTCTTGGTGAACGACACTGCCTTGTGTTTGTTTTGACTTCATGAACCAATGGAATTCCCTACCTTCACTCAAATCTCCGATACATCTGATAGTGACATTTTCTCCTCCTGAGAAGAGCTCTACATCAGGGGGGCCAAATGTGGGGCACACAAACAGATCAAAATTCTTCCTACTGTAATAGCTTTTACAGATGTACCAACCTGAGTCATTTAATTCTAACGATGAAAACACCAGTGACTCGTTTTGGAAAACTTCTGGTGATTGGTTAGTTGTTATCTTCTTCCAACGTGGCTTGTCATCACCGGAGCCATCACACAGCAACAAGGCCGTCTCTCCCACCGAGCGGTAGATTATCTCTTCTGGTATGCCTACCCGTACAGGTTGACTGCTGACACACTGCTGTTGGTTCATCACAAGACAAGTGAAGTCCCCTTCGACTGGTGTGGTGATGTTGGACTGACGAGGACCTGATGCTTTTATCACCACTTGAAATCCTCTTTTAACAATGTCCGTCACCGATGTCGTACCGTCCCGAAAAACTCTTGTCCATAATGTCACTTCACTATTGTCCTCGTCATAATAGTGTCGACCATACACGAGCCACTGGATTTCCAGATCCTCAGCCGCGTCCTCACATGGAACTGTGTCTCCACCTCCCACTGGGAAAGTTTTTTTGTCATATATCCGACTACAAATAATAAGACTGGTGTTTCTCTTCAATGTCACATTGCCATCGGTCCAACACTGCTCTTGGTACAGGCCTGAGTCTGAATGGGTCAGATTGTCGATAATGTAATTAGACTCTTTGTACCTGATGTAAACTCTCAGTCGGTGTTTCAAGCCGTCCGGTAGTGTAGAGTTCTCAGACGAGGATTCAGAGGTGTTCCATAGGACAAGCTTCTCCTCTCCAACAGACCTGGAGATCAGGCAGTAGGAGTTGGTCTTGCGATCGCGTCTGTAGTCTTCTAAGGGTTTGAAGGTGCAAGACTCTCCTTTCCCCTTGATGATGATTCGTTCTTTTGAGTGGATGTTGTTGATG
>NC_137235.1:2675353-2677853 GCF_949987685.1 Ammodytes marinus | reverse complement strand
GAACACAGTCTGGGGGTCAGAACGCAGGACCCTTAGAGCCAGCTTGTGTCTGGGGGTCAAAGCATAGGAAAATCAGAACCAGCGAGAACAGCCTGGGACTCAGAACACAGGAGAAGACCCAACTGGATTATAACATCAGCCTGTCATACTCTACAACTAGGCCTACTCTACATTCCAGCCCTGAAGGTTACAGGGAAAGATGAGAAGGTGCTCTTTCAGTGTGGTTGCCCCAGGTCGTCTTCCTGGTGTATTTCCTTGGCATAATGGCTTTTCTACAATGTGTATGACATTAAAATAAAACATATGTCATGTAATATTACATTAAAATATGTTTAAGACTAAACATAACTTGTGCCTCATGGTGGGGGAAAGTGAGACAGCGGCTCACTTTCCCCCACAGCATTTGGCTCACTTTCCCCCACCACCACAATTTGGGAAAAAAACTACCTCTGTTAGCATATCAGGCTAATCTTTAGCTAATATCATCACATGGTTTTTATATGTTGGTAGTTCATCAACACGTATGATAGAAGTTTTTCTACGAAAATACATTTGCTTTGGCACAACAGTTGATTAAGTTGACAGCAAGAAAATGTACTTTTACATGCAAAATACCTATTTTGGTGAAAAAAACATGCTTACCACAGCACCATGAGGACCTCTCTTTCAGGGCCATGGGGAAATGAGAGGGGCTTGAAAACATATATCTCACATGACCATAAATGTTTTCCGTTGCCTAGATGCAGGGGGTGGCTCACATTACCCGATGCCTCAGATTCCCCCGTTCTCCCCTAAGCCTATATCGCTTGATTTTTCTACAAAAGCTGATGTACAAAACAAAGTGCAAAATGACCCTTTCCTTTTAGCATGCATAACTGCCGTTATACTTTTCATATTTCAGAGTTTGCACCAAAGCCCTAATGATAACAAAAAAATTAGAGGCTTTTTTTAAAGTCATCTTTTCAAAAATGTGCCTCTTGTAAGTTGACTAAAACATAATCTTAACTTAAAACTATAGCCTTGAAAATGAACAATGCACATCTCCTTGCCTCACACACACACACACACACACACACACACACACACACACACACACACACACACACACACACACACACACATGCCCTCCCCTTTGTCCTCTTTACACATCTCCAGTTTAAACAAAAGGCTCGTCATTCATATGAATTAATTTTAAAGACACACTGTAGCATGTGTTCCATTTCATGCCGGGATATTGTATTTCTGACCCCTGTACCTTCCACTAGTGATATCATAATGTAGGCGATTCCTTTCCCCACTGCTGTTCCCCTTATGGTGAGCTGATCTACAGTACATGCTATAACAGCTTATGTTTAAAGGTGCTACGAGGAACATTTAAATATTTCTAAAACAGTCTAATTTTTCCTGCTGATGATCATAAATGACATGTAACAGCAAAGGAGACCTAGCCTGGTCCAACCAGACCATCGTACTTCATTTCATTTGTACAGAAGGTTTGGAAGTGCTGTAATTGGCAAACGTTCACTCCCTTTGGAGGCGGGTGTCTGTTGAAGTTTAAAACTATTGGATCTGCCCAGTGCCACTCTGGATCTGCCAACCAATCGCATAACGTTTGGTTATAAAATGCAAATGTAGTCAGAGGAAGTTTGCTTAGATTGAACTGATAGAGGTGATACACCCATGACATCCTGTGTTCTATTAAGTTCAGCCTGTGGTTAGCAGCCTTCTCTGAAAGCATGAGTGTTTTTTATTTTTTTTTAAGATAATTTTTTTGGGGCATTTTCAAGCTTTATTAGACAGTACAGAGTTGAAATGGGGAGAGAGAGAGAGAGAGAGAGAGAGAGAGAGAGAGAGAGAGAGAGAGAGAGAGAGAGAGAGAGAGATGACCTGCAGTAAAGGTCCACGGGTCGGATTTGAACCCGCGACCACTGCAACGAAGGCCGGAGCCGATATAGCACCCGAAAGTCATGCGTCTTTAATATTTTGCTTTAACAAACATTTTTCAAAAGCTGAATTAAGGATCAATGTTTGTCACAGCAGACCTGGGTTCTATTCCGACCCGGGCCGTTCACTGCATGATTTACCCCTCCCTCTCCCGATGTCCACACTATGGCTGAGTTCGAAAAAAGCTCTACTAAGTGTGTGTGTGTGTGCATGTGTGTGCATGTGTGTGTGTGTGTGTGTGTGTTTGTGTGTGTGTGTGTGTGTCTTCCTCCTTGACACCATCCGCACTCCCTATCCTTTACTTCACACCATATGGCTCTTTTTGCTCTCTTTCTCTCTCTCTCTTCTCATCAATTCTTTCTACTCCTTCATTTTCTCTCTTCAATTCTATTTTAGCCTATACCCCTCTCCCTTTCTCTCCCTCTCTCTCTCTCTCCTCCCCCTCTCTCTCTCTCAGTGTCTCTCTCTCTCTCCCCCTCTCACCCTACCCCTTTCTCTCTCTCATTCTCTCTCTCTCTCTCCCCCCCGCTCTCTCTCTCTCTCTCTCTCTCTCTCT
>NC_137235.1:2658549-2673549 GCF_949987685.1 Ammodytes marinus | reverse complement strand
CAGTTTTGTCTCACAGCAAAATGCCACAGATGCCCCAAGCATTGAGGGAGCGTGCAATTGGCATGCTGACAGCAGGAATGTCAACCAGATCTGTTGCTCGTGCATTGAATGTTCATTTCTCCACCATAAGCCGTCTCCAGCAACTTCGCACAGCCATTGAAGAGGAGTGGACCAACATTCCACAGGCCACAATTGACAATCTGATAAAGTCTATGCGAAGAAGATGTGTTGCACTGCATGAGGCAAATGGTGGTCACACCAGTTACTGACTGGTTCTGAGTCCCCAGACCCCCAATAAAGCAAAAAAAAGCACATTTCAGAGTGGCCTTTTATTGTGGACAGTCTAAGGCACACCTGTGCACTAATCATGATGTCAGATCAGCATCTTGATGTGGCACACCTGTGAGGTGGGATGGATTATCTCAGCAAAGCCGAAGTGCTCACTATCACACATTTAGACAGATTTGTGAGCAATGTTTGAGAGAAATGGTACAATTGTGTATCTGGAATGAATTTTAGATCTTTAAGTCCATCTCATGAAAAATGGGAGCAAAAACAAAAGTGTTGCGTTTATATTTTTGTTGAGTGTAGATGTATAATAAGGTTGTAGTGGTTACTATAGCCCCCACCCCCACATCATGCACACTTAATATGCATGAGTATGCCTATATGTGAGTTTGGTTGTGGTAACTGAAGCCTGCATGTCTTAATTTAGAGATTACCCAGATAACCTGATACAGGATGTGAATGAACACACACACTCACTCACTCACTCGCTCACTCACTCACTCACTCACTCACTCACTCACTCACTCACTCACTCACTCACTCACTCACTCACTCACTCACTCACTCATTTGCTTACTCACTGTGGTTACTATAGCCCCTCCCCCCCCATAGAGTCTCAGTCCTCTTCACAGCAGACCCAGGTTAGAATCCAGCCTGTGGTCGTTCTCTGCATGTCATTCCCCCTCTCTGACCCATTTCACCTCTGTCTCTCTAAACTATAAATACCACAATATATAAATAAGGCGTACAAAATGCAAAAGAAAATTCTCTTGAAAGAAAAAAAATATCTTACTAAATAAGAGAAACACCCACTCCGATTCTTGCTAATCAAACTCTACATCAGCTGTCGCCTTTTCTGAGAAGAAGCAAGAAGCCATGGGCGTAAACCACACACACACACACACACACACACACACACACACACACACACACACACACACGTACAAACACACACACACACACACACACACACACACACACACTTAATATGCACGATAAAGCGTATACGTGAGTCTTCTTGTGCTTGTGGTCGCTGAAGCCTGCATGTCTTAATTTAGAGATTACCCAGATAACCTGATGCAGGATGTTTATTAACACTCACTCACTCACTCACTCACTCACACTCTAACACCTAAACATTCACTCAAAGTAAAAATATTGCTTATTAGAGACCGTAACCTTATTTTTTACTTTGGCACAACATTCTAACTTTTCAGTAACTGTCATTTTGATACAAGACATTTCATTAACTTCACTAAGTTAAATTTCTGATTCAGAACAAACTATATTTTAAATTAAACCATAATAAATATATTTTCTTTAATCACAAGACAACACTTTACTTAATGTTATTTTGTTTTGTGCATTTTAAGAACATTGTATGTGTCTAAATATAATTAAATTTGCAAAAATCAAAGCCGTAAAGGCACAGAAAATAATTATATTTGTGGGTGTTGAATTTAATCTGATTCAAAATATTAGATTGATACACACTAAAGCTGCTTAAAATAATACAAATTATACATCAAAACAGTGAAAACCGGGCTGCAGGTTTTGTCTTTAATTTCAAGCCTTTATTGTAAGATATAAGAGAGACAATTCATCATTTAAAAAAACAGCAATCACATTGTGCCAGTAACACAGCTAGATACAACAATTATATATTTGTTCAAAAAAAATCTCATCAGACAAGAATCACATTATCGTGAGATTTGAAGCAATACATGGATGCACTTTTTTTTTTTTGTAAATTACAATAAAACAAGAATAAAAAAAGTATAAAACCTTGTAATAGACCAGCCCCACCCTGTGTGTTGAGGTGAAAAAAAAGAAAAGAAATCAAAGTCCGGCTCGTGGTTGTTCTCTACATGTCATTCCCCTCTCTGCCCCATTTCATCTCTGTCTCTACACACTGTCTAATAAAGAAACAAACTTCAATTTAAATGATTAATTCACAGGTTTTAACACACTCCCCACACAGCCAATTTAATCTCTCTCTACATCTCCCTTGAATCATATGACTGTATCAAACATACATGTCAATGGTACCTCAACAACATAAACACATTTACAGATAAAAAATGAAAGATTATAGGTATGATATCATTACAGTAAATTGAATAAAAACATTTAAAAGTAACATAGAACCTGCTTACAACATATTCCCACTTCTAAAATACACATTAAAGGTGCACTATGCTGTTTCAAGGGAGGGGGATTTGTTTATATTCACTCTGCATGTCATTCCCCTCTCTGCACTATTTCATCTTTGTCTCTACAAACTGTCTAATAAAAAGCACAACAATTATGAATATTTATCTTAAAAAAATCAGCAAAAAATTTGTTTTGCCAGCACTACAGCCATATCAACAAACTCATATACATGGTTGAAAGAGGACTAAACCATGTGATGAGGCAATGTGGAACATTAAAATCAAGCCACTGAAATAATACAAAAATGAAATGGATTAAAATACTCAATAATATATGATAAAAAAAAACTGAACTATTTTTGTATGTGAGAATAACCTTAATCACTGCCTGACTGTCTGTCTTAGGGACCACGGGTTAGAATCCAGCCTGTGGTCGTTCTCTGCATGTCATTACCCCTCTCTGTCCCATTTCATCTCTGTATCTACAAACTGTCTAATAAAAAGCATAAAAATACCTAAAAATTATCTTTAAAAAATCAGCAAAAAAGTACATATACAAATTTGTTTTGCCAGCAATACAGCCATTTAAACAAACTCATATGCATGGTTGAAAGAGGACTAAAATAATGCTAACAAATGCCATGAGGCACATGACAATCAAGCAACTGAAATAATAGAAAAATAAAATGGATTAAAATACTCAATAATATTCATCTCTGTCTCTACATACTGTCTCATAAAAAAACATATAAATGCCGAAAAATTATCTAAAAAAAATATTTATACCAGCAAACTTGTACAGAATCTAAGGGGGGAAACTTTTCTTTCACCAGCATTATTTTTGGTTACAATAATTATACCCGCTTTTACTTTATACTCAATTATTATGAGATGTAAGTTTATTTAGAATTTTGTTTGTATTAATTTCCAAAATGTTAAAATAATAATAAAAAAAAGTTGTTTACACATTTAATTAAACTAATACAAAGATAAAATGGATTAAAATACTATAGGATAAAAAAACAACAACGTCAATATTTTTTTGATGTGAGAATAACCTTCATCACTGCCTGACTTTCTGCCTCTTATTTTTAAGATGACATTTGAACACGTGCATGTTAAAGGTATAGTTCAGTATTTTTGAGGTGTGGTTGAATGCTGTACTTATGCATAGTTATTCTCTTACCTTATGGAGATGGTGATCAGTGCAGTCACTATAAGGAGTTTGAGGGAGACGTGGCTGTAGCAGAAGTCAGCATTGTACAGTTGCTGAGGGGGCCAGCAGAAAAAATGGCTGCACAAGTTGACACAGTAATACATGGCCGAACTAAGCTTGAAAAAGAGTGCAACAAAATAAAAGTCTGTCTGCCGGTGCATTGCAGCAAAATCAGCAGTGAAAAAATCCTTTAGTGAATAGTTGAACCGATATTTTAGGAAAGCATTTATATACCTGCCAACATTTTTTTTCTGGCCCCCTCTGCAACAGTACAAGGCTGACTTCTGCTACAGCCAATTATCCCCAAAAAGTTTTAAAATAGCTGGGCTGACCACCATCTCCACGAGGTAACACACTAACTATCATATTACCTCATACAACCTCATACAACCACACTTCAACAGTACAGAACTATCCCTTTAAGCCTCTACTCACTTGGTTTTATGTAGGCCGCAATCGCCGCAGTCACACAGAGAACCACCAGCAGAATACTGACCACTACACATCTCACTTTATAGAACGTTGAATAGAACCCAAAGGGATCTCTGTACATCAGGAGAGTTTTGGCTGTTGACAGACACTGGCCGCCTGAGTCTATAACTGCGCACCAATACTCCCCTGTGTCCTCCAGTGAGACATTGGAGATAGTAACCGACATGTTAGAGGTAACTATTCTGTTCTGATCAAACTCCTCTTGATGAACGACTCTGCCTTGTGTTTGTTTAGACTTCATGAACCAATGGAATCTCTCAACTCCACTCAAATCTCCGATACATCTGATAGTGACATTTTCTCCTCCTGAGAAGAGCTCTACATCAGGGGGGCCAAATTCGGGGCACACAAACAGTAACACATCCTTCAAACTGTAATAGCTTTGACAGATGTACCGACCTGAGTCATTTAATGCTAACGATGAAAACACCAGTGACTCGTTTTGGAAAACTTCTGGTTCTCCGTGGGCGAAAGGTGATGCCTTCTCCCAACGTGGCTTGTCATCACCGGAGCCATCACACTGCAACACGGCCGTCTCTCCCACCGAGCGGTAGATTGTCTCTGTTACAGGGTGACTGCGGAGGAGAGTTTTGGCTGTTGACAGACACTGGTAGTCTGAGTCCCTGACTGCTGCACACCAATACTCCCCTGTGTCCTCCAGTGAGACATTTAAGATAGTAACCGACCAGCGAGAGGTAATTATTCTGTTCTGATCAAACTCATCTTGATGAACGACTCTGCCTTGTGTTTGTTTCGACTTCATGAACCAATGGAATTCCCTACCTTCACTCAAATCTCCGATACATCTGATAGTGACATTTTCTCCTCCTGAGAAGAGCTCTACATCAGGGGGGCCGAATTTGGGGCACACCACCAGATAAAACTCTTTCGTACTGTAATAGCTTTGACACGTGTACACATTTGAGTGACTTAATGCTAACGATGAAAACACCAGTGACTCGTTTTGGGAAAGAACTTCTGGTTCTTCTTCATAGTCATAATCAGCGAGTGAAGTTGTCTTCTCCCAACGTGGCTTGTCATCACCGGAGCCATCACACTGCAACACGGCCGTCTCTCCCACCGAGCGGTAGATTGTCTCTGTTACAGGGTGACGGCGGAGGAGAGTTTTGGCTGTTGACAGACACCCGCGATCTGAGCCTGTAACTGCACACCAATACTCCCCTGCGTCCTCCAGTGAGACATTTAAGATAGTAACCGACCTGCGAGAGTTACTTATTATGTTCCGATCAAACTCCCTTTGATGAACGACTCTGCCTTGTGTTTGTTTCGACTTCATGAACCAATGGATTTCCCCTCCTCCACTCAAATCTCCGATCCAACTGATAGTGACATTTTCTCCTCCTGAGAAGAGCTCTACATCAGGGGGGCCGAATGTGGGGCACACCATCAGATAAAACTCATTCTTACTGTAATAGCTTTGACACGTGTACACACCTGAGTGACTGAATGCTAACGATGAAAACACCAGTGACTCGTTTTGGAAAACTGCTGGTTCTCCGTGGGTGAAAGGTGCTCTCTTCTCCCAACGTGGCTTGACTTCTGGTTCTTTGTCAAAGTCGTACTCCAATGAAGTTCTCTTGCTCCGACGGGGCTTGTCATCATCGGAGCCATCGCACTGCAACACGGCCGTCTCTCCCACAGAGCGGTAGATTGTCTCTTCTTGTGGATATACATATACAGGGCGACTGCTGACACACTGCTGTTGGTTCATCACTAGACAATTGAACGTCCCAGTAACTGCTGTCGTGATGTTGGACTGATGAGGACCTGATGCTTTTATCACCATTTGAAATCCTCCTTTAGCAATGTCCGCCACCAATGTTGTACCGTCCTTAAAAACTCTCGTCCATAATTTCTCTCCCTCAGAGTATTTCAAACCATACATGAGCCACTGGATTTCAAGATCGCCAGCTGCTTCCTTACATGGCAGGTCCACTG
The DNA here is from genome assembly GCF_949987685.1 of Ammodytes marinus. Classification (NCBI taxonomy): domain Eukaryota; kingdom Metazoa; phylum Chordata; class Actinopteri; order Uranoscopiformes; family Ammodytidae; genus Ammodytes; species Ammodytes marinus. The sequence continues at coordinate 2,667,441 of NC_137235.1, read as the reverse complement.
GTTCTCCCCAGGAACTTTTAGTCTTACCACCTCCCACTCTGAAATTTTGTGTCCAATCTATCCAACTACAAATAATAATACTGGTGTTTCTCTGGAATGTCACATTGCCATCAGTCCAACACTCCTCTTGGTACAGACCTGAGTCTGAAGGGGTCAGATTGTCGATCCTGTAATGAGCAACTTTGTCCCACTCATTGTCACTGATGGAAACCGTCAGTCGTTGTTTCAAGCCGTCCGGTAGTGCAGAGTTCTCAGACGAGGAGTCAGAGGTGTTCCACAGGACAAGCTTCTCCTCTCCAACAGACCTGGAGATCAGGCAGAAGGAGTGGACCTTGCGATCGCGTCTGAAGTTGTAATCGGGATTAAAGATGTAAGAGTCTCCTTTCTCTTTGATGATGATTCGTTCTTCTGAGTGAATGTTGCTGATGAAAGCAAACAGCAGCAAGGCGAGGAGTGCGACTGCAGCCATTCTGCTCCGAGGTCTCTGTGTGACTGTCACTCAAACACTGACGCCAACAGCTCCGTGTCAACGCTCTTCAGCAGCTTCTGAGAACCGCAGGTCTCTACGTCATGGAAAACTTTCAAGCGCGAGGCTCCTTATCAAGTCATCTTATGCCCTTTACAGAGAATTTAAGATCAATAGATTAGACAAACACATATCGTGAGGCAACTTCTGAAAAACATCCTGTGTTGCAGGAAATGATTTGTGCTGCTGATGCAAATCTGTGTGTTGTCGCATTAGCAGGGGAAGTCCAGGTTAAGGTGACAGATTAGCTGAGGGAGGGGGGGGGGATGTACTTATAATTTATTATGTGTTTGCCTCTATTTATATATTTGTTTTCTTTATTTCTTATTTGCACACACACACACACACACACACAAGCACACACACACACACACACACACACACACACACACACACACAACACATGAACGCACACACACACACACACACACACACACACACACACTAACAGGCCCAGAACACTATCAATTCACTGTTATGTATTGTCTCTATCAGCTCAATAGCAAGAGTCCCACATAGAGTTAGAGACTCTTGTTATCCGACTGTGGCAGAATGCATTAACTGAATGATCCCAAATCTGTCTCATGATACGATAAGCACGGCACAATATAGAGGACATTAAGATTGTGTATCTGTCACCCTGTCTCTGTGTGTGTGTGTGTGTGTGTGGGTGTGTGTGTGTGTGTGTGTGTGTGTGATTGTGTGTGTGTGTGTGTGTGTCTGTGAGTGTGTGTGTGTGTGTATGTTTTCAAGTTTATTGTTAAGTGTGTATATGAGCCTATTATTATTCCTCTTGTGCTGCACCTGCCATACGCCTGATTACCGTCAAATATCCTCTCCTGTGTGTGTGTGTGTGTGTGTGTGTGTGTGTGTGTCTCTGAGTGTGTGTGTGTGTGTGTGTGTGTGTGTGTGTGTGTGAGTCTGTGTGTGTGTGTGCGTGTGCGTGTGTGTGTAATTGGCAAACATTCACTCACTTGGAGGCGGGTGTCTGTTGAAGTTTAAAACTATTGGATCTGCCCAGTGCCACTCTGGATCTGCCAACCAATCGCATAACGTTTGGTTATAAAATGCAAATGCAGTCAGAGGAAGTTTGCTTAGATTGAACTGATAGAGGTGATACACCCATGACATCCTGTGTTCTATTAAGTTCAGCCTGTGGTTAGCAGCCTGCTCTGAAATCATGAGTGTTTTTAATTTTTTTAAAGATACATTTTTTGGGCATTTTCAAGCTTTATTAGACAGTACTGAGTTGAAATGGGGAGACAGAGAGAGAGAGAGAGAGAGAGAGAGAGAGAGAGAGAGAGAGAGAGAGAGAGAGAGAGAGAGAGAGAGAGAGAGAGAGAGAGAGAGAGAGACATATAGAGACAGAGAGAGAGAGAGAGAGGGGATGACCTGCAGTTAAGGTTCACGGGTCGGATTTGAACCCGCGACCACTGCAACGAAGGCCGGAGCCGATATAGCACCCGAAATCATGAGTCTTTAATATTTTGGCTTTAAAATTAGAGGCTTTTTTTAAAGTCATCTTTTCAAAAATGTGCCTCTTGTAAATTGACTAATACCTAAACTTAAAGCTGTGGTATATGATTTGGGGAGAAAATGGCAGTTGGGATAGAGATTTGAATCCAAATACCTCAACCGCTCCACTTGTTCTCTTTGGTCCCTCCCCTATGGTCCCTCCCTGACACGCTCTACACCAACAACGTCGTGCCAAAGTGAATGGACAGTCCCAGCAACCAATAAGAACAGAGAATCGGAGCCTCGTTCTGATTGGTCAAAGTGTCAGCTCATGGTAACTTTGACCAATCAGAAATCACATACCCCAGCTTTAACTTAAAACTATAGCCTTGAAAATGAACAATGCACATCTCCTTAACTAACTCCCCCGTTCCCAGCAATTTTCTCATCTCTCCCTCAGCCCTTTCAATTAGCGCTCACACGCACACACACACACACACACACACACACACAGACACACACACACACACACACACACACACACACACACACACATGGCCTCCCACTTTGTCCTCTTTACACATCTCCAGTTTAACCAAAAGGCTCGTCCTTCATATGAATGAATTTTAAAGACACACTGTAGCATATGTTCCATTTCATGCCGGGATATTGTATTTCTGACCCCTGTACCTTCCACTAGTGATATCATAATGTAGGCGATTCCTTTCCCCACTGCTGTTCCCCTTATGGTGAGCTGATCTACAGTACATGATATAACAGCTTATGTTTAAAGGTGCTACGAGGAACTTATACATATTTCTGAAACAGTCTAATCTTTCCTCTGATGATCATATATGACATGTAACAGCAAAGGAGACCTAGCCTGGTCCAACCAGACCATCGTACTTCATTTCATTTGTACAGAAGGTCTAGAAGTGCTGTAATTGGCAAACGTTCACTCACTTGGAGGCGGGCGGGTGTCTGTTGAAGTTTAACACTATTGGATCTGCCCAGTGCCACTCTGGATCTGCCAACCAATCGCATAACGTTTGGTTATAAAATGCAAATGCAGTCAGAGGAAGTTTGCTTAGATTGAACTGATAGAGGTGATACACCCATGACATCCTGTGTTCTATTAGGTTCAGCCTGTGGTTAGCAGCCTGCTCTGAAATCATGAGTGTTTTTTTATTTTAAGATAATTTTTTGGGGCATTTTCAAGCTTTATTAGACAGTACAGAGTTGAGATGGGGAGAGAGAGAGAGAGAGAGAGAGAGAGAGAGAGAGAGAGAGAGAGAGAGAGAGAGAGAGAGAGAGAGAGAGAGAGAGAGAGAGAGAGAGAGAGAGAGAGAGAGAGAGAGAGAGAGGGAGGGAGGGAGAGAGAGAGAGACAGAGAGATAGAGAGATAGACAGACAGACAGACAGAGACAGAGAGAGAGAGAGAGAGAGAGAGAGAGAGACAGAAAGAGAGAGAGAGACAGACAGACAGACAGACAGACAGACAGACAGACAGACAGACAGACAGACAGAGAGAGACAGAGAGAGAGAGAGAGGGGGATGACCTGCAGTAAAGGTCCACGGGTCGGATTTGAACCCGTGACCACTGCAACGAAGGCCGGAGCTGATATAGCCCCCGAAATCATGAGTCTTTAATATTTTGCTTTAACAAACATTTTTCAAAAACTGAATTAAGTGTGTTTGTGTGTGTGTGTGTGTGTGTGTGCATGTGTGTGCATGGTGCATGTGTGAGTGAGTGTCTGTGACTGTGAGTGTGTGTGTGTGTGTGTGTGTGTCACACACAAAAGTCCAAATTGGTTCATCCTAGCCTGAGAAAAGGCAGAAAGAGTGTTTTTTGTAACCCACAGTAAGATACATTCTTACTGTGACATCACAGTAAGATAAATATAGGGTTGAAAAAAACCTTACTTTGTAAATATTACTGTGATGTCTCCTACTGTGACATCACAGTAATAGTTACAAAGTAATTGTTGCACATTTATACTACATAGGATCTCGGAATTCAATACACCTTCATATTCCCACCGGTGAAGTAGGCCTTTAATGTAGTTCATACAATAATATTCTTTGTTTTATGTGCATTTTAAGAATTCTATTTGTGGGTGTTGAACTTAATTTGATTCAAAATATTAGAGTGATACACACTAAAGCTGCTTAAAATAATACAAATTATGAATCAAAACAGTGAGACCTGGGCTCCAGGTTTTGTCTTTAATTTTAAGCCTTTATTGAAAGATATAAGAGCAACAATTCATCATTTAAAAAACAGCAATTATATTGTGCCAGTAACACAGCTAGATACAACAATTATATGTGTTGAAAAAAAATCACATCAGACAAAAATCACATTATCGTGAGATTTAAAGCAATACATGAATGCACTTTTTTTTTTTTTGTAAATTACAATAAAACAAGACTAAAACAAGTATAAAACCACATACTAGACCATCCCCACCCTATGTGTCGGGGTGCTAAAAAAAAAAGAAAACAAAGTCCAGCCCGTGGTCGTTCTCTACATGTCATTCCCCTCTCTGCCCCATTTCTTCTCTGTCTCTACACACTGTCTAATAAAGCATCAATATACGGAAAATTATCTTTGAAAAAATAAGCAAAAAAATATATACATTTGTTTTGGCAGCGATACAGCAAATTCAACAGATTCATATTCTTTGACTCTCAAATGAAGATCTTTGGGGAACAGGTGTAGCAGAATTATATATAGTTTTTTTTAAAAAATGAAGTTAAGTGGTACATGCAAAAAATAAAATAAAATTATGAAATGTACCAACAAACGGGAAAGGGGGAGATGCTCATTGTGTATTGGTTAGAGCTCTGTCTCTACAAACTGTCTAATAAAATGCATAAAAATGATCTAAAAACATATATACACCAACAAACTTGAACAGAATCTAGGGGTGAAACTTTTTTTTCATCAGCATTATTTTCTACAATAATTAAACCCGCTTTTACTTTATACTAAATTATTATGAGAGGTAAGTTTTTTTTAAACCACTTTCACATTTTATTAATTTCCTAAATGTTATAAGAATAATAAACTAAACACATAAAAATAATATAAAAATATTTAAAAAATAAATAAAAATAAACCTAATTGATAAAGTTATTTTTTCAAACAATATACTTTGAATTTTCATAAACAAACTTCAATGTAAATGATTAATTCACAGGTTTTAACACACTCCCCACAGCCAATTTAATCTCTCTCTAAATCTCCCTTGAATCATATGACTGTATCAAACAAACATTTCAATGGTACCTCAACAAAATAAACACATTTACAGATAAACAATGAAAGATTATAGGTATAATATCATTAAAGTAAATTGAATACAACAAATGTAAAAGTAACAAAGCATAGAGCATGCTTACAAATGATTTCCACTTCTAATATACATATTAAAGGTGCACTATGCTGTTTCAAGGGAGGGGGATTTGTATATATTCACTCTGCATGTCATTCCCCTCTCTGCCCCATTTCATCTTTGTCTCTACAAACTGTCTAATAAAAAGCATAAAAATTACGAAAAAGTATCTTCAAAAAATCAGCAAAAAAATATATATACACATTTGTTTTGCCAGCACTACAGCCATATCAACAAACTCATATACATGGTTGAAAGAGGACTAAACAATGTCATGAGGCAATGTGGCACATTAAAATCAAGCAACTGAAATAATACAAACATAAAATGGATTAAAATACTCAATAATATATGATAAAAAAAAAACTGCACTATTTTTTGATGTGCGAATAGCCTTCATCACTGACTGACTGTCTGTTTTAGGGACCACGGGTTATAATCCAGCCCGTGGTCGTTCTCTGCTTGTCATTACCCCTCTCTGCCCCATTTCAACTCTGTCTCTACAAACTATCTTATATAAAGCATAACAATTACGAAAAATTATCTTTAAAAAATCAGCAAAATAATATACACATTTGTTTTGCCAGCAATACAGCCATATCAACAAACTCATATACATGGTTGAACCAGGACAAAAAAATGCTAACAAATGTCATGAGGCACATGACAATCAAGCAACTGAAATAATACAAAAATACAATGGATTAAAATACTCAATAATATTCATCTCTGTCTCTACAAACTGTCTAATAAAAAAACATATAAATGCCGAAAAATTATCTAAAAAAAATATTTATACCAGCAAACTTGTACAGAATCTAAGGGGGGAAACTTTTCTTTCATCAGCATTATTTTTGGTTACAATAATTATACCCGCTTTTACTTTATACTCAATTATTATGAGATGTAAGTTTCTTTAGAACCAAATTTTATTAAGTCTCTTTAGAACCAAATTTTATTAATTTCCAATTTATAGTAATAATAAATATATATATTTTTTTAAAGTTTAAAAAGTGGTTTACATGGTTGAACTAGGACTAACAAAATGTAAAGAGGCAATGCGAGACACAACATAAAAATCAAGCAACTGAAATAATAAAAAAATAAAATGGATTAAAATACTCAATAACATATGATTGATAGAAAAAGCAATGTTAATATTTTTTGATGTGAGAATAACCTTCATCACTGCCTGACTGTCTGCCTCTCATTTTTAAGATGAAATTTGAACATGTGCATGTTAAAGGTATAGTTCAGTATTTTTGAAGTGTGGTTGAATGCTGTACTTATGCATAGTTATTCTCTTACCTTATGGAGATGGTGATCAGTGCAGTCACTATAAGGAGTTTGGGGGAGACGTGGCTGTAGCAGAAGTCAGCATTGTACCGTTGCAGAGGGGGCCAGGGGAAAAATGGCTGCACGAGTTGACACAGTAATACATGGCCGAACTACGCTTGAAAAAAAGTCAAAACATAAACGCCTGTCTGCCGGTGCAGTGCAGCCTATCAGTCCGCAAATCAGCAGTGAAAAAATCCTGAATTTAGTGAACAATTGTACGGATATTTAGTTTTTAGGTAATCATTATTATACAAGGCACAAAATTAAAGTTTTTTCTGCTGGCCCACTCTACAACAGTACAAGGCTGACTTCTGCTAAAGCCACGTCTCCCCAAAACGTTTTAAAATAACTGCGCTGATCGCCATCTCCATAAGGTAACACACACTAACTATCTTAGTACCTCATACAACCCCACTTCAACAATACTGAACTATCCCTTTAAGCCTCTACTCACTTGGTTTTATGTAGGTCGCAATCGCCGCAGTCACACAGAGAACCACCAGCAGAATACTGACCACTACACATCTCACTTTATAGAAGGTGGAGTAAACCCCAAAGGGATCTCTGTACATCAGGAGAATTTTGGCTGTTGGCAGACACTGGCTGTATGAGTCTATAACTGCTGCACACCAATACTCCCCTGTGTCCTCCAGTGAGACATTAAAGATAGTAACCGACTCGTCAGAGGTAATTATTCTGTTCCGATCAAACTTCTCTTGATGAACGACTCTGCCTTGTGTTTGTTTCGACTTCATGAACCAATGGAATTCCCCTCCCCCACTCAAATCTCCGATACATCTGATAGTGACATTTTCTCCTCCTGAGAAGAGCTCTACATCAGGGGGGCCGAATTTGGGGCACACAAACAGATCAAACGCATTAAAACTGTAATAGCTTTGACAATAGTACGAACCTGAGTCACTTAATGCTAACGATGAAAACACCAGTGACTCATTTTGGAAAACTTCTGGTTCTTCGTCAAAGTCGTACACCAATTTAGTTCTCTTCCTCCAACGTGGCTTGTCGTCACCGGAGCCATCACACTGCAACACGGCCGTCTCTCCCACCGAGCGGTAGATTGTCTCATCTGGTATGTCTACCCATACAGGCTGACTGCTGACACACTGCTGTTGGTTCATCACAAGACAAGTGAACCACCCTTCGACTGGTGTGGTGATGTTGGACTGACGAGGACCTGAAGCTTTTTTCACCACTTGAAATCCTCCTTTAACAATGTCCGTCACCGATGTCGTACGATCCTTAAAAACTCTCGTCCATAATGTCTCTCGTCCATATTCTCTGTCCCTGAGATAGTTGCCAAATCTACCACGATACATGAGCCACTGGATTTCCAGATCATCAGCCGCTTTCTCACATGGCAGGTCCACTGTGTCTCCACCTCCCAGAAAGAAAGTTTTAAACCGTTTTACCCTACTACAAATAATAATCCTGGTGTTTCTCTGGAATGTCACATTGCCATCGGTCCAACACTCCGCTTTGTACACACCTGAGTCTGAAGGGGTCAGATTGATGATCCTGTAATGAGTAACGTTGTTGCTGATGTAAACTGTCAGTCGTCGTTTCAAGCCGTCCGGTAGTGTAGAGTTCTCGACCGAGGAGTCAGAGGTGTTCCATAGGACAAGCTTCTCCTCTCCAACAGACCTGGAGATCAGGCAGGAGGCGTTGACCTTGTAATCGGGTCTGAAGATGTGAGAGTCTCCTTTCTCCTTGATGATGATACGTTCTTCTGAGTGAATGTTGTTGATGAAAGCAAACAGCAGCAAGGCGAGGTGTGCGACTGCAGCCATTCTGCTCCGAGGTCTCAGTGTGACTGTCACTCAAACACTGACGCCAACAGCTCCGTGTCAACGCTCTTCAGCAGCTTCTGAGAACCGCAGGTCTCTACGTCATGGAAAACTTTCAAGCACGAGGCTCCTTATCAAGTCATCTTATGCCCTTTACAGAGAATTTCACACATATCGAGAGGCAACTTCTGAAAAACATCCTGTGTTGCAGGAAATGATTTGTGCTGCTGATGCAAATCTGTGTGTTGTCGCATTAGCAGGGGAAGTCCAGGTTAAGGTGACAGATTAGCTGAGGGGGGAAGGGGGGCAGGTGTGTTTTATTTATATATTTGTATTCTTTATCTCTTATTTGCACACACACACACACACA
>NC_137235.1:2646049-2653549 GCF_949987685.1 Ammodytes marinus | reverse complement strand
CAGTGAAAATATGATTGCTTTATATTTATATATAAAAAGTTGTCATGTGGCTCACTTTACCCCAGCTGTGGGGTAAACTGAAACAGACCAGAAAAATCAAGGGGGTAAAGTGAACCACTTACTTTTTCCACTCTGAAACTGTGGAATGTCTGAAGCCACACATTCCAGAACTAATGTCAGACTAGTAAAATAATGATGGGGTTTGGTCAATTAAGCAAAGCAACTTTTCTAAACACTTGAAAGTAACTCTGAACAAAATCAAATATAACATATTATAATCAAAAAGGTTTTAATAAGATTCAATTGACAGAGAGAAACAGTTAGATTAGAACACAGTCTGGAGGTCAGAACACAGGACCCTTAGAGCCAGCTTGTGTCTGTGGGTCAAAGCATAGGAAAATCAGAACCAGCGAGAACAGCCTGGGACTCAGAACTCAGGGGAAGACACACCTGGATTATAACATCAGCCTGTCATACTCTACAACTAGGCCTACTCTACATTCCAGCCCTGAAGGTTACAGGGAAAGATGAGAAGGTGCTCTTTCCGTGTGGTTGCCCCAGGTCGTCTTCCTGGTGTATTTCCTTGGCATAATGGCTTTTCTACAATGTGTATGACATTAAAATAAAACATATGTCCTGTAATATTACATTAGAATATGTTTAAGACTAAACTTAACTTCTGCCTCATGGTGGGGGAAAGTGAGACAGCGGCTCACTTTCCCCCACAGCATTTGGCTCACTTTCCCCCACCACCACAATTTTAGAAAAAACTACCTGTTAGCATTTCAGGCTAATCTTTAGCTAATATCATCACATGGTTTTTATATGTTGGTAGTGCATCAACACATATGATAGAAGTTTTTCTACGAAAATACATTTGCTTTGGCACAACAGTTGATTAAGTTGACAGCAAGAAAATTTACTTTTACATGCAAAATACCTATTTTGGTGAAAAAAACATGCTTACCACAGCACCATGAGGACCTCTCTTTCAGGGCCACGGGGAAATGAGAGGGGCTTGAAAACATTTATCTCACATGACCGTAAATGTTTTCCGTTGCCTAGATGCAGGGGGTGGCTCACATTACCCGATGCCTCAGATTCCCCCGTTGTCCCCTAGGCCTATATCGCTTGATTTTTCTACAAAAGCTGATGTACAAAAAAAAGTGCAAAATGACCCTTTCCTTTTAGCATGCACAACTGCTGTTATACTTTTCATATTTCAGAGTTTGCACCAAAGCCCTAATGATAACAAAACAATTAGAGGATTTTTTTAAAGTCATCTTTTCAAAAATGTGCCTCTTGACTAATACATAATCTTAACTTAAAACTATAGCCTTGAAAATGAACAATGCACAACTCCCCCCCCCCCACACACACGCACACACACACGCACACGCACACGCACACGCACACACACACACACACACACACACACACACACACACACACACACACACACACACACACACACACACACATGGCCTCCCCTTTGTCCCCTTTACACATCTCCAGTTTAAACAAAAGGCTCGTCATTTATATGCATACATTTAAAGACACGCTGTAGCATATGTTCCATTTCATGCCGGGATATTGTATTTCTGACCCCTGTACCTTCCACTAGTGATATCATAATGTAGGCGATTCCTTTCCCCACTGCTGTTCCCCTTATGGTGAGCTGATCTACAGTACATGATATAACAGCTTATGTTTAAAGGTGCTACGAGGAACTTTGAAATATTTCTGAAACAGTCAAAATTATTCCTCTGATGATCATGTAGCGGGTACAGGTGGTTCAGATTAATTCTGCTATTAGAAATTAATCTGATGATTAATAATACTTTAATAGTTTATTAAAGTTCAAAAGGGGCACCACCATTCATTTAAGAATGGAAAAATAATAGCAAATTGTCTCGTTTAATCAATGGTTTATTCTCAAATGTTGATTACTTTAAGGTTCAGTTAAACGAATCAACATTAATAAATCCTAGTCTCAATGATCATTTCCATAAAATAATGTAATCAAGTAATTACTATTATAAATTTGGTAATATGATCTTAACACTGAAGGCTACAGAGTTCTTGTACTTGTTGGTTGCGGACTTCCCAATAATATTCACACAAATGAATGACAGAAACTTCTAGTTACAAAAGAAAATGCATGTAATTTATTAACACGAAGTAAACCAAATCCAACACATTTAAAAACCACTAAACTAAAGCACACAGTGTGTGTGTGTGTGTGTGTGTGTGGGTGCAGGTATGTGAATGTAAATTGAGTGTGTATGTGTGTGTGAGTGTGGAGGTGTGAAAAACCTTTGTCTATGGGGGAGAGCTTGAAGAGAAACAAAAGGAGCCTTTGGCCAAAGGTCCCTTTTAAAGGTAATTCAAATCAACATAAATGTTTGGGTATCTAACCAATAAGTTCAATGTAATATCACAGTATTGTAAACCCAATTACAAAGTAACAATGAACAGTTCAAAATCAGTAAATATACATTTCCAAGTTAACAGTTCTTAAAGCCATGTGTCCTTGCTAAGCTAAGCTAACTGCCCAGAAGTTCATACGATACCAGATGTTTACACAGCGCTTGTTGCAGTGTTGGAGACTGGTCTTTATGGCATGAGATGGGGGTTTTGCTTGGCAGGGTCGGTCTTGATTCAGTTCGGATGAACTGGTCCTTTGGTTCTTCAGTAGCGGCGGGCTAACTGGCGTTGTTGTCTCTGGTAGTTCTTCTTCTTCTTAAAGGGTCTGGCCTTTGTGGGAGCTTGGTTCGTTCCCTGGTTCTTCTGGTTCTTCTAGTTGCTTTGGAGCAGCCGGTTGGATCCTTGTTCCTCTTTGGTTGAGAGGGGCTTCACGGCTGTTTGGACAGGCCGTGTTGTAGAGCCTGGATCAGGGAGACCAGAGCTTGTCTGGGTCCAGAAGGTTGAGCTACCCCCGGTCTGGGGTGGTTAGCAAGGCAGGAGAGAGCGTGCTAGCCTCCTTTGTTGGTAGGCCAAGCTGAGCGTCCTCCAACCTCCCTTGGTGGAGGAGAGGAGAAGAAGCTTCAGCACCTCGGATGGTGCATGAAGAAGAGCAGAGAGCAGACCTCCTTCCTTGAGGTTGCGAGGAGAAGAGCGAAACACCTCGGATCGTGCTTGAAGGGAAGAGGGTGAGCTGTATCAGCTCACTTGCTATTATCAGAAAACAGCATAAGACTTCTGACCAATGGCAGAAGAGACAGGGGTCATGTGGGACATCCTGTCTTGGGGCTGGCAGAGCAGAGGAACCGATAGGTGTGAAAACACAGATAACAGCTTTGGCTCAAACAGAGGAATGTTGGGGGGTTGGGACACAAACATTTTACTTGGTCAGAAACCAAGTCTTAATTCACTTTAGAGTCAAAAGTCTTAAGGAATGAATGAACCCATGTACATATTCACTACATATCCCCCGGGTGGCGTTGGCATGATTCCCGATGTGTCATGCTGACGGCACAGCTTCATCTGTACAGGTGTACAAAAGTTCATTAGTTCATTCACATTCACAACATCTGGTGTATCATTGAACACTGGGCAGTTGTTTTAACTATCTGTCATGGCCAAGAGCAAGTCAATGTGATTTAAACAAAACAAAAACAACAATACAATTCTATACACAGTCAAATAACCAGTGTTATTTATGAGGTCTGGGTGGAACAAGAATGTATTGATGGGGAAAGTGTAAGGTGCCCAGAATGCAGGTGGTAGCACCTAAAATGAATGAGGTCATAACCCTAACAGGCTTTGTAAAGTGTAGTGTGTCCTAAAAATGGTGTTTTGTAATAATTTGTATTACTGACAAAAATACTATTAAAGGAATTAATCCAAGTGCACATACAAAGTCTTACAGTGGTGTTTGAGTAATCAGACATTTGTTTCCTGCACTAATTCTGGGAGGAACAATCAGAAAAGCTGTCTTCATCTGATCTATCGATCTGGTAATCCTGATTTTGGGCACGGATATCTGCATAGGGCCTTGGACAGCTCCTCTGTGCATGTCCGTCACGGCGTAAAGGTTGTACCTGACGTCTACTCTCTGTGGGATTGTTCAGCCTGTTGCCACCCCCGTTGGATCTGTGGTGAGGGGGGAGGCAGCGTTTTGTGACAGCAGGTCTCTGTAGGTGTGAACTGACAGATGGATGAGGGGACAGACTCTGAGTCGGGCCTGGCTCTTTGGACCTGGGCTGAGCAATTTCCCAAATTTCCTTGGTCTTCTGTCTTATCTCAGTTAAAGAGGCGTCACTAATCTCCATCGCAGTGTGAAGATAAGTACGTACACTTGGATGCAGATTTGCCACAAAAAGACGTTTAAAACGACTGTCTTCGTCTAAGCCGGGGGCATTTTTGCCCTGGAAGAATACATGCCTGAAACGGTTAAAATAATCACGGGGATGTTCACGACGGGAGTGTTTTACTTCATCTGCTGCATTATATCCTTTGTGGAGGATATCTAACCAATAACCACAGGAAAACTCATCCGTCACGGCCTGACGGAGCTGGTTGTAGTCATTTCGGACACTGGCAGGTTGTCTTTGTACAACCTGTCTGACAGCTTTTGAGCTAGTTTTAAGAACAAGTCTAACTTTTTCCCGATGGGTTGCGTCGGGCAAATCAAGTAGATTATTTTCTAGCTCCCTAAAATAATCATCTACATCTTGGTCAGAATTATCAGGATCAAAGATTTACATGTCTCTAGCTAACAGTTCCAGCTCTTTGAGGCGGGGAAACTGTCTGATCTCTTTCACTGGAGGGGAGATTAAGCTAACATCAGAATCCTTCCCCTTTGGGTCAGATCGCTCTAGATCCTTCGCCAAAGTGTCAAACTGTTTCAACCGCAGACCTGGGGACCTGCGTCTATGGCGCCTACCCGACTCTCTAGAAGGTGAGCGGTGCCTTGAACCGTGTCTATGACGGCGGGGTGAATGGGCACCAGAGCGGTTCCCGGATCGGTACTTGGACCTACGTTCACGATCAGGTGAACAGGAAGGGGAGCGCTGCTTGGACCTGGGTTTACGGTTAGAGGGAGGATCATTTATGAGTGGATGTCTATGGCGCCTACCCGACTCTCTAGAAGGTGAGCGGTGCCTTGAACCGTGTCTATGACGGCGGGGTGAATGGGCACCAGAGCGGTTCCCGGATCGGTACTTGGACCTACGTTCACGATCAGGTGAACAGGAAGGGGAGCGCTGCTTGGACCTGGGTTTACGGTTAGAGGGAGGATCATTTATGAGTGGATGCACCTTGAGATGCTTAGCAGGACATGTGTCAATAACGCTCTCTGAGACTAGACTCAACACCTCGTCTGCCTCGCTGGGGGAGGGGGTTACGCTGCCCCTGAACAAGGATGAATCTGAAAAACCAGAATCACAGCGAGGGATGACCTTGGTTGAGCTAAGACGTTCTACTCTAAATTTGAACAATTCTTCCTTGTGCAAATGAAGATTGGACTCTGCTGTGTGCAGGTCTTCTAAATAGCGTAGGGCCTCCTTTCTAGCTATCTGCACGTCTTGGGCTAACAAGTCATTCTGAACTCTTAGGGTGTTTATCTCCATCTCTAGAGCTGTTTTACTCTGAACTGTAAGGGTGCTCTGCCTATGGAAGTTAAAGAGCAAACATTGTAACAATGGGCCTTTGTTTGCGGTTTGCAAACCATATCTGTCCTTAAGAAACAAGTTTATTTCTCTACCTATATCACTGAGATCCATTTGGCTTATAGACTCTGTGTAGGCTGGCTCTAGACCTTCTGTTAAGGAAGCCATAAACTGCAGGACAGAGGGGTCTTCCATTGTTCTCTAGAGATAGGTGGTAAGACACACACACTGATTAGCACAACAAAGCAATGCGGCTGGCTGAGGTGTTTGGAGTACTCAGCACTGTGGTTTGTTAAGGGGGTCTATCAGTGGTACACACCTGGTGGTGTAACTTGGTAGTACACTAGCAAAACAAACAAAATGGCCGCTGAGCCAACAAAATGGCCGCTGACACAAAGGGGGAAGTTCACTTCCTGTGGGAAGGTTAACTACAGCGCCACTAGTGTTAGGAAAACGCAAGTTCACTAAAGTAAGTCTGGTTACTTTTGTGGAATACACTAATGATGTGCGGGGCACAACAGTTAGGGAATTTGAATCTTAAGCTTGTACTAAAACTGAAATACGTGGTATTTACAGGGAGTACAATAATTCATTACAGGCTTTAAGCTTAACTTAGGCTAAAATGCTTGACATGAATAGCCAGGTTTCAATTCTGTTACAGTGCCGGCGGCAAGCTGTAAAAGTAAGTTTGTACTTACTGTAGTCTACGATAACTGATATGCGTGGCAGTAAAAGTTACGTATTGACTCTTAAACAATTATGTACTTTGGCTGAAATATGTGATATTAGCAGTCTGTACACAATTTCACAGGGCTCTTTTACCACTGTGGCTCTCTTGTGCTCTATTTCTAACTCCAGCTCAAAATGCAGCTCCTCAGTAGCCTTTGACTCTATCTTTAAGGAACAGGGGAAGAACTTAATCACAGGACAAAACTTGCATTGAATTTGAGATTCAAATGCTGGACCGAGGATGTCTACAAAGTATGTTAAACTTGGATTGCTGGAAGCAAAATTTGAAATGTATAATACGAAGTAGAAGTTATCAAACTATGTCTTTGACTAAAACTCAATTTACACCATAATGCACTTGTTTGTAAGTACTACTGGATTTCTACTCTTGTAGCAACCCAGTGGTGAAATCAAAACTTTTGGAAAATTTCAACAATCATTTGTGAGAATATTTGCAGGAAGTCAACAATATCAAGCCTCACGCGGGGCGTCATTTATGTAGCGGGTACAGGTGGTTCAGATTAATTCTGCTATTAGAAATTAATCTGATGATTAATAATACTTTAATAGTTTATTAAAGTTCAAAAGGGGCACCACCATTCATTTAAGAATGGAAAAATAATAGCAAATTGTCTCGTTTAATCAATGGTTTATTCTCAAATGTTGATTACTTTAAGGTTCAGTTAAACGAATCAACATTAATAAATCCTAGTCTCAATGATCATTTCCATAAAATAATGTAATCAAGTAATTACTATTATAAATTTGGTAATATGATCTTAACACTGAAGGCTACAGAGTTCTTGTACTTGTTGGTTGCGGACTTCCCAATAATATTCACACAAATGAATGACAGAAACTTCTAGTTACAAAAGAAAATGCATGTAATTTATTAACACGAAGTAAACCAAATCCAACACATTTAAAAACCACTAAACTAAAGCACACAGTGTGTGTGTGTGTGTGTGTGTGGGTGCAGGTATGTGAATGTAAATTGAGTGTGTATGTGTGTGTGAGTGTGGAGGTGTGAAAAACCTTTGTCTATGGGGGAGAGCTTGAAGAGAAACAAAAGGAGCCTTTGGCCAAAGGTCCCTTTTAAAGGTAATTCAAATCAACATAAATGTTTGGGTATCTAACCAATAAGTTCAATGTAATATCA
>NC_137235.1:2638549-2641049 GCF_949987685.1 Ammodytes marinus | reverse complement strand
TATCTATGTGTGTGTGTGTGATGAAAGAAGAGACGTTTTAGAACATATATAAAGATAGTGTATGAAGTTAAGTGGATCAAGTTAAAAGGAATAGCAATGGTACATATAGGAACAAAGGGAGATGTCATTTAAAGTTATACTGCGTAACTTCTGTTGCCCCCATTTACATGAGGAATTCTGATTGTTGTTGCAATTCTGAGTAATTACAACAACACTGTCGGTGCATCTACATGAGGTAAAGCCTCCAGTGTGTGTGTGTGTGTGTGTGTGTGTGTGTGTGTGTGTGTGTGTGAGAGAGTGAGAGAGAGTGTGAGTGAGTGAGTGTGTGAGTGTGTGTGTGAGTGAATTTTATACCTTCTGCTGTACGTCCAGGTTTTTTTTTTCATCTTAGCAGTAGAATCAACAACTGAAACATTTCTTGGGCTCTTCTTGGGATTTTTCTGAGCTCCTGCACCAGTGTCAGGGGGGAGGGGGGAGGGAGGGAGGACACCAGTTTGGCAGTATTTCTCAGTATGGCAGCGTTTGTAAACTGCGTAACTTCTGTTGCCCCCATTATATGAGGAATTCTGATTGTTGTTGCAATTCTGAGTAATAACAACAACACTGTCGGTGCATCTACATGAGGTAAAGCCTCCAGTGATGGCACATGGATTTTATACCTTCTGTTGTTTAAAGGTGCAGTGTGTAATATAACATCATCAAGAAAGTTCTACAAAGTTCTAGAATGCAACACTCCCTGGGTAACCCCAACGCTTTAGAATAATAACAGAAGCTACAGTGGCCTTCAAGGACAAGAACAATTCTAAATTTTAAACAATGCACCTGATGACATTCCAACTATGACACTTTCAAGATGGCGGCACTAGGCCTTGGTCCAAAATATGCAGAAATATGGACATATATGAGACCCTTTATAAAGGGGGAAAAATAATAATAAAAAATAAAAAAATCAACAAGTATGCACTAAATTAAATGTACTTATGGATATTATAATTACTTTCTACAACATCTGCTAGGAAATAAAACCCCAAATTCTACACACTGCCGGTTTAAGTCCAGTTTTTTTTCTTAGCAGTAGAATCAACAACTGAAACATTTTTTGGGCTCTTCTCGGGATTTTTTTCTGAGCTCCTGCACCAGTGCCAGGGGGAGGGACACCAGTTTGTAAACGCTGCCATACTGAGAAACACAGAGAGTTTTGTGGAGCTGATAGGCTTAACATCAACTTTGTCTCAACTCGTGTGGCGATGGCCTAAACGTAACAGAACATTCTTTCATATGAGAAAGTTACGCAATGTACACTCGAGGCCAAAATTATTAGCCCCCCAGGAACTATGGAACATTTTCCTGAAATGCATCCCAATGTTTGCAGAATTGATACAACTTGGTATACTCAAACATTCACCAGCACTATTGAGTAGTTTTTGGTACATTTTGGAATATAATATCACTTTTTAGGCTTGCTTTATATCAAATATAGTGAAAAATGGGGTGGTAAAAAATATTAGCCCCCATGATGGGGTGGTCAATAATATGACGCCCCATGTGAATTTTTGCTTTCAAAACACACTTAATTAACCAATCAGCTTTCAAACTACACCTGTGCAGTCAATTGGCTTCCTAACAACACCTGAACATCAATCAGCATAAAAGGACTCCAAGGAACAAGGCAAGTGAACACATGATTGAGAGAGACTACCTTTCTCACCATGCCAAAGACGAAGGAAATCAGTCTTGAGCTCAGAAAGAAGATAGTGGAGGCTCATGATACGGGGGAAGGCTATACGGCCATTTCCAAGCGTTTCACAGTGTCTAGAACCGCTGTACGTTGCATCATTGCCAAGTACAAAGAGACAAATTCTGTAAGGAACAAACCTGGGCGTGGTCGTAAGCGCAAGATTTCAAAAACACTTGAGAGGAAAATAGTCAGAGATGTCAGCAAGAAGCCCCGGACATCTGCCAAGATGATTGTTGCTGACCTGGCCTCTTCTGGAATTGATGTTTCAAGGAACACAGTTGTGAGGGCTCTCCATCGTGGTGGGCTTCAGGGCCATCGTCCCAGAAAAACCCCTTTACTCAAAGAGCGGCACATCAAAGCCAGACTGAGGTTTTCCCGTGAACATTTAAAAGGTAAAGATGAGTTTTGGAACTCTGTGCTTTGGTCTGATGAGACTAAACTGGAGCTGTTTGGGCACATGGATGTTGCTTATGTTTGGCGGAGAAAGGGAGAGGCCTTCAACCCTAAGAACACAGTTCCCACAGTTAAACATGGTGGTGGCAGCATCATGTTGTGGGGCTGTTTTGCAGCCGCAGGCACAGGGAGCCTTGTTCGTGTGCATGGCACCATGAAAAAAGAAGATTATGTTGAAATTTTGAGGGACAACATGAAGAAATCTGCTCGTAGTCTATCCTTAGGTCGTCGATGGGTCTTCCAACAAGACAATGACCCTAAGCATACTTCGAAATTGGTCCAACAGTTCCTGAAGGATACCAAAACCAA
>NC_137235.1:2628549-2631049 GCF_949987685.1 Ammodytes marinus | reverse complement strand
TGTTCTATTATTGGTGTGTGTGTGTGTGTGTGTGTGTGTGTGTGTGTGTGTGTGTGTGTGTGTGTGTGTGTGTGTGTGACTTCCGTGTGTCTGTATTTGTCTGTGTGTGAGTCAGGAAAATGCCCACCGATTCAGTCTGTGCTGCCTGCAGTATATGCCAGCTCCCATCTCAATAACTATAATTTTCTCTGTCTTTTTCTTGCTGCAGGTGCCCATTTCCTGATTTGCTGGTTAACACATGCTGTTATTCCCAGGTGACTCTCAAACAGGTAAGAAATATCCTAAACACACACACACACACACACACACACACACACACACACACACACACACACCACTCACTCACTCACTCACTCACTCACTCACTCACTCACTCACTCACTCACTCACTCACTCACTCACTCACTCACTCTCTCACACACACACACACACACACACATGCACACACACACACACACACACACACACACACACACACACACACACACACACACACACACACACCTCTCCACGTAAACAAAACAAACTCTCGCCTTTTTACATTATTGGCTTCTATGTGTTTTGGCGAGAACATAAAGACAAATCTTTCTATTACATCAAGGGTGGCGGTTATGTACATGTGAAAGAAATCTCACACACACACACACACACACACACACACACACACACACTCACTCACTCACTCACTCACTCACTCACTCACTCACTCACTCACTCACTCACTCACTCACTCACTCACTCACTCACTCACTCACTCACACACACCAATCAATCTGTTTTTGTTGCTTGATAATTTGGGCGAAAACTGCGCGAGTGTCTCAAATGTAACACTGGCTTACTGCCTACACACACACACACACACACACACACACACACACACACACACACCCTCCCCCCCATACACACACACTTACAGCAATCTGAAACTGCCTGAATTGTCTCAAATTGTAACACTGGCCTGCTGCCTTGGTTTGCAATTATTCCTCTAATTGTGATGAGAGCTTTTGCTGACTTCAGTTTCGCCGCAGAGCAAACGGTCCTTAAAGGAACATTACGTGGACGTTGACATATTTGGCCAGACAGAATCGCAACCACAGCAACTTATTTCCTGAGTGATCTTGTTGAGGTACATTGACATAAGCAATACTGTCAGGTTTTTCGACATTGAAGACATGTAAAACCAAGCTGAGGCAAGCATATTCAGGGTCTGTTTTAGCCTTAGGGGGATATGGCAGATTTATAACTCTAAGTTGTTCACATCTAAATGGTAAATGGACTCCACTTATATAGCTCTTTTCCCTGTTTTTTTCACAGACTCAAAACGCTTTACATTGTTTTGTACACATTCATCCCAATCACACACACATTCATACACCGATAGCAGCAGCTACCACGCAGGGTGCAAGCTAACTATCAGGAAACATTTAGGGTTCAGTGTCTCTTTGCCCAGGGACACTTGGACATGTGGCGGGGAGACGGGGGATCGAACCTCCGACCCTGCACTCCAGAGGCGAACTCCCTACCCACTTCGCCACTGCCGCCCCAGTGCTAAATTATGGGGATGAAAAAACCTTAAAATAAAGATATTCAAAATATATACAGTACAGGTAAATGCTGAGACATGGATTCAGTTTAAAGTGGGCGACTGTGGCTCAGTTGGTAGAGCGGGGTCGGCCAATGATCGAAGGTTTGGCGGTTCGTTCCCCGCCCTGCCACTTGTGTCATGGTTGTTGTGTCCTTGGGCAAGACACTTCACCCACCTTGCCTCATGTGAATGTCGATAGTTAGCCTGCTATCGGTGTATGAATGTGTGTGTGAATGGTAACATGTGAATGGGAACAGGTCTCCCTTGAAAAATAGTCTCCGGTCTCAATGGGATTTACCTGTAGAAATAAAGGTTAAAAAGTGGTAAAATACAATCAGAAATGGTTTTTGTGTCATCGCTCAAGTTTGTGTGACATTCAGCTACTTTTACGACATATCGTTGTGTTTAGATTATGTTCCATTAAAGGTGCAACGAGGAACTTTTACATATTTCTGAAACAGTCTAATTTTTCCCCTGATGATCATAAATTAAATGTAACAACAAACGAGACCATCGGTGAAAATAATGCTATTTTTATATAGTTTTTCATTACGACTTTGTCATGGGTATACGCTCACAACAGCTGGCGTAGTAAAAACACTACCGCTTTTGTCCAAAGGGGGGCGCTAGAATTAACACAAACTGAAAGTTCCTCGGAGCACCTTTAACTATTGAAGAATATGAATGAGTGTTTTGGCCTGGCTGAGTGCTGCTTTTCCTATGACAATGTATACTTTCACGGGGTACTGAAAGAATGATGAGTTGATAAGGAAAGTTTTGCTTTATTGGCTTAATTTCTGGAGCTGTATTATAGTTGATGCCACATAGAGCTTTCGAGGGGCATTCACTGACAGTCGGAAATGTGAGAATCCGACAAATATACGATTGTTTTCAGCTTCTGGCTTTAGGGTAAGT
>NC_137235.1:2581049-2586049 GCF_949987685.1 Ammodytes marinus | reverse complement strand
GCAGGTCAGTCGGCTAATTTATGCTCAGCCGTGTAGCGCTGTATGAGAGAGGCTATCACAACAGAGACAAATAAAAGTTATTGCTTGGCAACTGAGGCTTAGGGGTCAACACAGTAGACTCTTGACTCAATTAATGTATGTGTTAGCTCGCTGGTGGGGCAGTAGGTGTGTGGGACCCGCCTTAACCTGACATTAGGCCCTGGGGCTGAGAGGTATTAGTGACTGGTCCCTCTCTGAGCCAGATAACACAATATTTCTATTGATAGATGACCAAATCATTTTGGTGTAGGTGTGTGTGTGTGTGTGTGTGTGTGTGTGTGTGTGTGTCAATAGGCCACTTCTTAAGGTTTTTTCAGTAAAACCTGTTTAATGACAACAACCTGGCCTCTTCCGCGTGTTGGTAGATTACACAAAGTAGCTGTCCTGACAAACCAGTTATCACCAATAAAAACAAAACACACCAATATGTATGGACTCTTTCATTCTTTTTCTTTGTTTAAGAATGTCTTTGTGTGTGTGTGTGTGTGTCAATAGGCCACTTCTAAAGGTTTTTTCATTATTTTTCTAAAAATGACACATTAGGGGAGAACGGGGTTAGTTGTCACACGGGTTGGACTAAAATATAAAGTAGTGCTGGTAGTAAAGTAGGTGGAATTTGTATAGTTTCACAAAATTACAATATCGTAATTAATGCAAGGCTCCTGGATTGACTGACACACACACACACACACACACACACGCACACACAGACACACACACACACACACACACACACAGACAGAGTGTCTGTGTCTATTTCTATTACAATTTTTTCATGAAGATACAAACTTGTTGAAGCAAAAGAAAATATTGCATTTTAAGCGTGAAGCATTTTATTTTTTTTATCTCAGTGACAGAGGGTTCAAGGGACTGCTGTGGATTCCAGTTCTAACAGATCTACAGAGACAGTCAGTGCGTTTACATGCAGACTCATAATCGGGTAACTAAACGAATAAGACTTCAACAGGACTTTTAAACTGCATGTAAACACCTTTATCCGATCTACTTCGGACAAGAGAAGTCGGATAAGAACACCTAACATAGTGGAGACAGCCATTTATCCGATTTCTGAAAGGCCATGTATACTCAGACAAGTGACATGGTCCGTTCGAGTGTCTAGTCTTAATCCAATCTAGTTGTGCCATGTAGCTGCACTGACTGATACTGTTCTGTTAATAACAACAGGGAGGGGGAGGGGGAGGATAAGGACACGGACAAGTGGGACAATGACAGGGAGCTCTGACACAATTACAGGTAACAGGATAACAAGGACAGGGCTGTTGACCGGGACAAGGACAGGGAGGTTCCGAAGGCTCTGGACCTGGATTCAGGGTCGCAGAGTCCACGGTGTCTGGAGTCCACAGGAAGAGAACCAGCATCACAGCCATCCAGCACACAGACATCTGAAAAACAGGTTGAACTGTTTAACACCACCGTCATACAGAGCATTAACACACAGGCAGAACAGAGGGGTGAAGTGCATAAAGTGTCTATCTATCTATCTATCTATCTATCTATCTATCTATCTATCTATCTATCTATCTATCTATCTATCTATCTATCTATCTATCTATCTATCTATCTATCTATCTATCTATCTATCTATCTATCTATCTATCTATCTATCTATCCACAGGCAGAACAGAGGGGTTTACTACGAAGCGAGATTAAAGGCCTACTTCACCGGTTTGAATATGAAGGTGTATTGAATTGTCACAGTAAAAGACATCACAGTAATATTTACGGAGTAAGTTTTTTTTTAACCCTATATTTCTCTTTCTGTGATGTCACGAGAAGGAGAAATACAGGGTTAAAAAAAACACTCTTTCTGCCTTTTCTCAGGCTAGGATGAACCGATTTCAATTTTTCTTCGCACATTTATACTACATATGATCTCAGAATTCAATACACTTTCATATTCAAACCGGTGAAGTAGGCCTTTAAGGGCTGAGCGAGGTCTGTTGAGTCTGAAGCCAGAGTTTTCAGTATCACGAAAGGTGGCTCTCTTTCTACCTGGCTATATCACCGTGGTAACAGAGGCTGCACGGCTAACCTGCTCAGACCAGTTTTTGTTCCAGAGTTTGAGCTTAAATTCAGCAGTAGTATACCCCTCTGGTGTGTATAAGAATAATTAACTTTCACTACCTTTAGCCAACAAATCACCATTGTTTACCCATTTTAGAGATACAATAAAGTTATTCAGAATTATCAAAGTTATTTGTTAAAGATTACATCATAACCAACAATAACAGTCAAACAGAGTGCTCACCTTCATGGTTGATTCTCACCGGGTCTGTTGAGTCTGAACAACAGAAAAGACAGAACAATAAATTAAACAAAGGTTACAGTAAAAATTACAATCTTATTTTTTTACCACGCCAGCTGTTCCTGGGTGAGCGTACCCATGACAAAGGCCTTAAGAAAACACTTGTAAAAATAACAATATGTGCACTGATGGTCTCGTTTGCTGTCACATACAATTTATTATCATCAGAGGAAAAATTAGACTGTTTCAGAAATATTTAAAAGTTCCTCGTAGCTAAGGCTATAACAAGACACACACAGAGAACCTGGTTACAAGGGCCCTCATTTATCAATCTTGCGTAGACCAGAAAAATGGGTGTACGTACATTTCCACGCAAATCTCGGCATTTATCAATATGGACGTGAGCGTAGGGTACGCTCAAATCCCACGCCAGCTCTCAGCTCGTGTACGCAAATTTGAAAACAGCTTGGACTCGCAGTGCAGGCTGTGCCGGGTAGCCGATGACTTTGTTGGACAATTATTAGAAGATAATACAAATGCAGTGCAAATAAGACCGAAATAAAGATATTAATCACTTAAAAATTAGCAGCTTATGGTGTGCAACTGAGTAGGAGCTGATTCAATAGTGCGCACACCGGCCACTTAGGAGGGCTCTCCGTCTTGGAGCAGCTGGGGGGACACTGAGGCACGGGGGCTGCATTCATTCAAAATGTTAGCCTAAGTATTAAATATGTAGTAGACATAGCCTACACTGCTCTTTATGATTAAAAAAATACACGGCACAACATTCAGCTTAAAATTGTATTTATTTGACGCACTTTGTAGATGTTAGTTCCTCTTTTAATGTGTCATTGATGCTAAAGCGAGCGATTTATTTCCACCGTTAACCGGCACGTTGTTCCTATCTGCTGGTGGAGCAGGACGGTGGGCGCTCTCACAGCTGATCGCTGCCGGGTCGGCTTGTGCAGCTGACGGCCGGGCTGACCACTCGTGCCAAGCGCATGCTGTCATACAGTAAAACGCTAAATGTGTTATTTTTAGTTTTTAAAACCCTTTTGAATAGTGCTATCTAAAAGGGCCAATACATTCCAATCATTCAAATCTCTGCAGACGTGTATTTATTTTATGGGGACCATTATCGGACAATTGGTGCATCTTTTTCTCCTCCACCACTTATATTATGCCCGCAGCCCCGCACCCCCAGTTGGTTGCATTTCAGAACAGCAACAAGCTTTTTTAGTGGCGATTTTGAGTCAACACCAACGCTGTTGACCGCAGCAGTTATTTCCTTCCTAACTGCTGCCTTCTGTCGTTCTTTGATGCTGCTTGTAGGCTAATGCTCCGAAATGAAACTCTTTTTTTTTCTGCTTTCGCTGTTATTCTGTCAATTTCTACTTCAGGGAAGTGCCGTATTGTGCATATCCATGTCGTAAAACCTCTGGGCGAGGCCTCTAAACTGAGAAAATATAGGGGCGTGATACGCTCGTTTTCATCCGCCGCATTTATCAATAATGGCCTGGCGTACGCTGAGATTGGCGAGATACGCCTGTTTGATAAATACCACACGACACCTGGCGTAGGGAGGTATTTGCGCCAGAATCTGCACCAGTTTCCACGCAAAATTGATAAATGAGGGCCAGAGTGAGTAAAAAGTGCATTTCTGTTACCTGTCTGTTGAAAGAATTGTCCTGTTGGGTGATCTAGAGCGGTCCTTCTCTCTTCAGGTTTCCTCTCAGTGTTGGAAGGTGAAGAAGTTGAAGTGAAGACAGTGTGAAAGGGGACATGCTTTATAGCAGAGACACCTGGGGCACTCCCTCACACACACACACACACACACACACACACACACACACACACACACACACACACACACACACAGGAAAAGCAGCCAGGCCAGGTCAGAAACAGGAAAAGCAGCCAGGTCAGGTCAGAAACAGGAAAAGCAGCCAGGTCAGGTCAGAAACAGGAAAAGCAGCCAGAGTAGCAGACGGTAGAAAAGGTCTTGGGAATGCTGTGATTCCAGTCTAATAAATCTGCAGGGACATAATAATGATAATAACAATAATAATAATAATAGGGGAGAGTGGCCTAAGTTCTGCAACTTTTTACTCAAAGTGATTTTAAAGTGAGGCCTTGACAGTTATGTCTCCAACTCAAATATGTACATATATTTCAGGATGTTGTGCATCCCTGGCAATACAAACTTTGGATCTGGAATAAACTGAAGAAATATAGCTTTCGGAAAAAAAGTTGTCTTGTCGCACAAATCACCCCACAACGTGGGGTGATTTGTGCATTTGGAGAACATAAGATGGGGTGAATTGTGCCAATTTATATATATCTCAAAAACTGTAATGCAAGACAAATCCATTAGACAATCACTTATTTAAGGTGTATTTAAAGTAAATAAAGTAAATAGTTGACAAAGATTGAAGGTACATTTTCTTAAACAAGGCCTAGCAGATCTAGGTGGTTTTGCCTGCAAAGCTCACAATGACAAAGTCACCATCATCATCTTTCTGGCCATCTGAACTCTCATCAGTGGTGTCGTTAAGTGGAATTGAGATGTCACTCTCTTCTGAGCTACTGTAGACAATCACTTTCTTTTGGTGACCAGAGTATACAGCCATGCCACTGGCACAACTCTCAGAAATGTACTTTGCACTAGTTGCTCCGTGCTTGTGGAACCAACTGC
>NC_137235.1:2566049-2571049 GCF_949987685.1 Ammodytes marinus | reverse complement strand
CTCACTCACTCACTCACTCACTCACTCCCACCCATCCACACACACACACACACACACACACACACACACACACACACACACACACACACACACACACACACACACACACACACACACACACACACACACACACACACACACACACACACACACACACACACACAAACACACACACACACACACAGCCCCATTACCTCTCTGTCCCTCAAAATATGTCTTTTTTTTTTGTCTGTTTTTATGAATAGAATTCTGCACACTTGCAAACCGTAGGGTGTTGAATTGACTGAGATGAATGGAGATAAATGCGTCGAAAGCAACACATGGGTGAAAGCTCAGACTACTGCTGAGACAATCTACATTTTCAACAAGCAAGAATGTATTTTTTTTTTTAAGATATTTTTTTGGCATTTTTATGCTTATTTATTGATAGTGTAGAGACAGAGTTGAAATGGGGCAGAGAGGGGAGTGACATGCAGAGAACGACCGCGGGCTGGAATAGAACCCGGGTCCGCTGCTGGCCGAGGCCCATGGGGGGGGGACGCCCTACCAACTGAGCTAAGGGCGCCCCCAACAAGCAAGAATGTTATCGAGGCAATCATTTGAAAGATGCCGTATTCTGCTAACAGTTGGCTTTGAGATGTGAGCAACAAAAATTGCAATAGAATCGTTGTTGACATGGTGTGTGTGTGTGTGTGTGTGTGTGTGTGTGTGTGTGTGTGTGTGTGTGTGTGTGTGTGTGTGTGTGTTTGTGTGTGTGTTTGCGTGTGTGTGAGTGTGTGTGAGTGTGTGTGTGTTTGCTTGTGTGTGTCCGTGTGTTTGCGTGCGTGTGTGTGTGTGTGTGTGTGAGTTTGTGTGTTTGCTTGTGTGTGTCCGTGTGTGTGTGTGCAAAAATACATTTTGCTGAACCCCTGGAGTTGCTGAGTCAGGTTGCTTATCAAATTGAGTTTTCAAATTTAAAAAATAATACAATTTGAAATAGCTAGAAAAGTGGGCTGAGATATCCCGTTGACTTCCATTTCAACCTTTCTGTATCTCAAGTGTCACTTCGACTTTGTGCTTGTCTATTGGAGTTGGTATGGTAGCAGTGCCCACACGTCAATACTATGGTTGCGTTCCGAATCGCATACTCTTTCTTTTTTCTATTCTACATACTACATCCGACGATAAAAATAATCTAGTTAGGATGCAGTAGGCATACTATTGGGACATACTTTACTCTCTTATTTCATCATAACATTGCGCCTTGATCTTGCCTCTTGCTTTTATATCCGTCGCATCCCCGTTTGTTCTCATATGGAGGCTTCGTCGATGTTACGTCACTTCACGTGCGCACTGGATTGTGGGTCAGAATTGCCCAAATAGGATGCACTTTTCAACACTAACAATCTTGGCCGCATGAAGTAGGACATACGGGTACTTCCATCCTAAATCTGGCCACAAGAATCAGGACATCCTAAATCTTTTTTCTACATACTATATAGTAGAAAGTATGCGATTCGGAACGCAACCTCAATTTTGATTCTACCAAAACAATACATTCACCATGGCAGTGCAAAATGGTTGCTTCTGTGAGGGGTGACCCACTCCTATGTAGATATACAAGCCTTGTTCTACAGGGGGGGAAAAAAACACTTTCATTTTCAATGTATACACTGATTAAAACCTATTTATCAAATTTCAATTCAAGTTTGTTGTGAAAAATGAATGCTATACATTTTACACACTGCACCTTTAAACCTGCAGTGTGTACAATTTTGGGTTTTATTTCCTAGCAGATTTTGTAGAAAGTAATTATAATATCCATAAGTACATTTAATTTAGTGCATAATAGCTGTAAAAAATGTTTTGAATAATTTTTTTTTTCCCTTAGAAAGGGTCTCATATATGTCCATATTTCTGCATATTTTGGACCAAGGCCTAGTGCCGCCATCTTGAAAGTGTCATAGTTGGAATGTCATCAGGTGCATTGTTTAAAATGTAGAATTGTTCTTGTCCTTGAAGGCCACTGTAGCTTCTGTTATTATTCTAAAGGGTTGGGGTTACCCAGGGAGCGTTGCATTCTAGAACTTTGTAGAACTTTCTTGATGATGTCATATTACACAGTGCACCTTTAAGAAACTAACCGTCAGAATTACTCATTGACTCATTAACTTTTTCCCAGAGCTTCTCAACATGCCTAGGAGTCAAAACATTGGCCTCTACTGTACGTCACTCGCCTATCTATCTAACCACGCATCTACATCTACATCCACCCACTCCACTCTGACTGACGCATTACCCTGTGCATAATGAACAACTTCAGGCTCTGTTTTCTTAAATGTCACGGGGTATTTTTAAATGGCCACTCATATACTTATATATCTTCGATTGTGTCACTCTTGCCACCTTCCTCCTCCTCCGTAAAAAAATGTAACCAGCTGCCTTGCTTTTCGTTTAACCGTCTTTGATGTTTTAACAAATGCACCAATCAGAGACGATCTTACTAATTAGCCCCTCACTCACCCTTCTGCCGTTCTCTGTCTATTGCAGGGTTCCATTTCTAAAGACTGGCATTCGATCTAAGGACTCCAAAACTCCAAGGTAATCATCCGTATTGTGTGTAGCGCTCATCTTAACGCAGGTGTGTGCCATCCGTATGTAGCAGTATATGCACTTCTTGAGGACTTCGTATTGTTTCCACCACATAGTGTTGCTAAAAACATCTTTCAATTTGTGATACAAGCTTGAACATTGGCATGAGAAAAAATTTAAAAAATAAATAAATAATAAAATACATTAAACCTGCAGTGTGTAGAATTGTGGGTTTTATTTCCTAGCAGATTTTGTAGAAAGTAATTATAATATCCATAAGTACATTTAATTTAGTGCATAATAGCTTAGCATAAATTATTTTTTAATTTTTTTTCCCTTAGAAAGGGTCTCATTAATGTCCATATTTCTCCATACTTTGGACCAAGGCCTAGTGCCGCCATCTTGAAAGTGTCATAGTTGGAATGTCATCAGGTGCATTGTTTAAAATTTAGAATTGTTCTTGTCTTTGAAGGCCACTGTAGCTTCTGTTATTATTCTAAAGGTTTGGGGTTACCCAGGGAGCGTTGCATTCTAGAACTTTCTAGAACTTTCTTGATGATGTCATATTACACACTGCACCTTTACATTTACAATTTCAAATGTCTCTGACAATTTTCTTGGCAAGTGACCCATGGAGGGGTTTGTTGCTCAGAGTTGAATTGATTGTACATCATGTGTGGTACAGGTGGTTTGGTAAGGTATGGTTTGGTTTGGTATATAACAGCTAACCATAGATCTGGCTTGTGTGTTCACTGCAGATAGTGTTATGCTGGATAGGTAATTATGCCCATTGTGTGGAGCCCTAATTATTTTTTTTTTTTTTAAGATATTTTTTTGGGGCATTTTTATGCTTTTATTGATAGTGTAGAGACAGAGTTGAAATGGGGCAGAGAGGGGAGTGACATGCAGAGAACGACCGCGGGCTGGAATCGAACCCGGGTCCGCTGCTGGCCGAGGTCCATGGCGGGGGGGACGCCCTACCAACTGAGCTAAGGGCGCCCCTAATTATGCCTTGTTTTAACCGAGCGGTGTGGTCCTGTTTCGACGCAGCTCTAATTTGCGTTTCCATTGCCAAAAGTTGGGTGGGGTCCCACAATAAGCAAACTGAGCCGCTCCTATTTTGGGTACATCTCCGTTGGGGTACCAAGCTCTCTGAAAATGTACTCAGAATATGTGTGTCACAGGTCTTCTTTTTTGCCGTCCGTGTCTTGAGCTTTGTCTTTGGCACTGGATAGCAGAGAATTAGTGTCTGTCCGTGTGTGTGTGTGCGTGCGTGCGTGCGTGTGTGTGTGTCGGTGTGTGTGTGTGTCGGTGTGTGTGAGAGTGAGTGTGTGTGTGTGTGTGTGTGCGAGAGTGAGTGAGTGAAAGAGTGAGTGAGGTGTGTGTGTGTGTGTGCATGTATGACTGTGATTGTGTGCAAGTACATCTGTGTCCATGTACATCTGTGTGTGTGTGTGCATGTGTGTGTGTGTGTGTGTGTGTGTGTGTGTTTGATTGTGTGTTTGATTGTGTGTGTGTGCTTACATGTGTGTGTGTGGCCAGCGGGGGATTAAATTGTCTCTCGATGGGTTTACAAACTGTACTCAGCAGCACCGTGACGTCTGCTGCCATTATGTTTTAAAATAGCTTGTGTCAGCGGATATGTCAATTCTATTTTTAATATAATGCGAATCCCCCTGTGTGTGTGTGTGTGTGTGTGTGTGTATGTGTGTGTGTGTGTGTGTGTGTGTGTGTGTGTGTGTGTGTGTGTGTGTGTGTGTGTGTGTGTGTGTGTGTATGTGTGTGTGTGTGTGTGCATGTGCTATGAACCAATACTCAAATAACTAGAAATAGCAAATAGCTGGACATGTCAAAATATGCTTAGTGTACTGCCCTGGCAGCGCGTATCCTGGAGCACGACTTGACTAAAGCCCCTATCTCACTGGGCTGCGACAGTGTGCGACAAGTTGGAGACACAAAATTGCGACAAAATATGCGAATTAGCGACAATTTTCACTTGCAGTCTCACTGAGTTGGTTCCTCACGACACGTTTGCGAATGTCCTGCCCAACACTTGCCAGGAGGTCGCATTTATGTCTCGCGAACGTCTGGCGAGTGTCGCACGAACGGAATGTCAGTCTCATTTTTGTCTCAAATCAGTCACAATTTAGTTTCATATATCGCCAAACCCTCGCAAAGTTGTCTGACATTGCTCGCACTTTCTGACTCGCGGAGACTAAATTGAGAAGGGTTTGCGACGCGTTTGAGACACATGCGACCACTCTGAGACTATTTTGAGACTAGATTTGTCGCACACTTTTTTTGAACATGTTCAAAATTCATGCGACAGGACTGCGCGGCTCTGCGACTCATGCGAGGAAATTGAGACCTCTGCGAACGTTTGGAGACAGTTTAGAGACTCCCTCGCAAATGCAGTCTCCAACTTGTCG
>NC_137235.1:2553549-2556049 GCF_949987685.1 Ammodytes marinus | reverse complement strand
TACTCAACATTCATCTTTTTGTTGTTCAGTGAAATTATTGATTGTTCATAAAATAATCAAAACATCATTAAGTTCTTCTTACAAATAAATCTGTTCAAATGTAATGTTTTTTGATTGTATTATTTTGCATGGATGTCTGCCTATGACCAAACATAGTGTTTAAAAGTTTAGATTTATGGTTGGTTATGAAAAAAAATCATTTAAATTACCGCCATTTTGTTAATTCCTATAATTTCCAATTTTTAATATTCCCAAAATTCCCGAGCGAAAGTTCCCGTGGAAAGTTTCTGGAAACTTTCCGGTAATTTACCGGAAACTTTCCACCCCTTTGCAACCCTAGTAGAGACAGAGTTGAAATGGGGCAGAGAGGGGAGTGACATACTTTTACTTAGTTATTTCATCATAACATTGCGCCTTGATCTTGCTTCTCTTGCTTTTATATCCGTCTCATCCCCCGTTTGTTTTCATATGGAGGCTCCGTCGATGTGACGTCACTTCTGGTGCGCACTGTATGTTTTCATACACAAAAAATCCATCCGAGATTTTTCTAACCATGCTAAATATGTCCACAAGAATCGTGACATCCTAAATCCTACATCCTTTTTTCTCCCATACTAAATAGTAGATGGTATGGGTACTGGAACGCAGGGATATTTTCTTCACACTTTTCAGCTCACCCAAGTCCAAAACTGAGCCAGTGAGAGTTGAAGTATATAGTCTCATACTCCCCTGGACTCCCCCGGTGAATCGGTTATTTATGCTCCATGGTCAAGTCAATTTTCAAGCCCCGCCGCTGTTGTCTCACACACACACACACACACGCACACACGCACACACACACACACACACACACACACACACACACACACACACACACACACACACACACACACACACACACACACACACACACACACACACACACACACACACACACACACACACACACCACACACACACACATACACACACAGGCTCTGTTTGTCATCCGGCAGCTTTTTTGTGTGTTAGTCAAGGCACAGTGGGTTTGTACCAGTGAGAACTTAAGACTCTGTGTGTGTGTGTGTGCGTGTGTGTGTGTGTGTGTGTGTGTGTGTGTGTGTGTGTGTGTGTGTGTGTGTGTGTGTGTGTGTGTGTTGTATTTACCCTGAGGCACATTCTGAACATGCTGTCAAATATAAAGTTATATTCTCAGTTTATCATACTGGGAAGTAGTTTAGTTTTGTCAACATTAATCTTTTAACTCTAGTGGCAGACGTGTGTGTGTGTGTGTGTGTGTGTGTGTGTGTGTGTGTGTGTGTGTGTGTGTGTGTGTGTGTGTGTGTGTGTGTGTGTGACTGTGTGTGTGTGTCTGTCTGTCTGTTTGGTGTGTGTGACTGTGTGTGTGCGTGCGTGCGTGTGTGTGTGTGTGAGCTGTGAGACAGTATTGACCACAGAATAGAAAAAAAAACAGTAAATCTCAGTCAGGAAATCCATATTTAAAACCACATCCTCCCTGTGGGTCGTCTACCGGTCAAAACATGCCCAAGAAAACAAAATACAGCAAGAAACAAACACTCATATAGTCTGTTCTGTAGTTAGATTATGAATGGCATGTTTATTCGCCAGTAGATATGTACCTCCTATTTATTATGCTGGTCTTAAGCCTGTTACAAAGAAAGAATAAAGTTCTCGTGACATAGCTTCTTGCAGCTCTTGTTCAGCTGTTCTCGCAGCTTGTTCTCGACACATCGTCCGGGCCGAACTTTCTTCTCGCAGCTTTTCGTCCGAGAACTATTGTGTGATTGGTCAGTCTGAAGTCAATGAGGAAAACCAATCAGCTGGTGCTACTATGGTAACAGCGTGTGACGTGTGCCGCGGTGAGGAGTTTGGCACTTGAGTTCTGGTGAAGTATGAAATGCCCAGACCAGAAAGAACTTCTCGCAGCTCTGTCAGAGAGAAGTTTGTTCTTTCTTCTCAGCTGGGGTATAGCATTGCTGATTGGTCAAAGTTAACATGAGCTGTACACTTTGACCAATCAGAGCGAGGCTCCGATTCTCCGTTCTTATTGGCTGTTGGGACTGTCCATTCACTTTGGCACGACTTTGTTGGTGTAGAGCGTGTCAGGGAGGGACCAAAGAGAACAACTTAATGTTGCTCACTATTGCCTATGCAAACCTCTAATATGTTAAATTAATAACAAACTAACTCTATCTTAGTGGACGTAATTCCTGTTCAAGACCTACTTCACCGGTGGGAATATGAAGGTGTATTGAACTCTGAGATCATATGTAGTATAAATGTGCAAACATTCTAGAAATCGGTTCATCCTAGCCTGAGAAAAGGCAGAAAGAGTGTTTTATGGTCTCACTGTCTAACACTACATTTTCCTATGTGTGCAACAAATAGTCTAATTAAAACAGTTACAGGTAGAGTTTTGCAGATTTAATTGGTTAGACTTTATACAGCAGTTGGTTATAGATGGATGGATGGATGGATGGATGGATGGATGGATGGATGG
>NC_137235.1:2538549-2541049 GCF_949987685.1 Ammodytes marinus | reverse complement strand
AGTAACGGGGGAATAGTCTGCTCGCCCCGCTAGACTGTCTGCTTCAGCTGACTGAAGGCTCCGGCTCAGCTGTTAGCCACAGAGCTACTGTTTTGCTAACACATTCCGCCGCCGCTATTATTATCCTAAGTCTGAGCGTATATCCACACTTTATTTCTGTCTACAGTAACGTGACTTCACACACTGTGTGTATGTCTGATTGGCAGATCGCTGCCCTCACAAAGAGACTCGCTCACAACCAACCTGTCACACACACACACACACACACACACACACACACACACAGAGGTGAAGCGGTCGGATTGATTTAGTCAGTTTGGTTAACTGTCCCAGTGATGTTGGACTCAGCGCGTAGCGAGATCAACTGGCACATCGTGGGGACAGTAAAATACGGCCCTCTTACTGCAAGCTCCAGCACTTCTGCTCTCAATTCACCGGCCATTGTTGTTGTAAAGCAGCTGACCGGCGCGGCGCTAAATGTTTACGTCACACCTGACGCTGTTTACAAGCACCTCTTTCATTCCGGAGCGCTGTGTAAAAGGGACTACTGATGCGCCAGCAGGCCGGCGTTGCTTGGTTCTGTGTAAATAACACAGAAGCAAGCAAAGCCGGCATATTGGAGTGATGTTGTTCCGTCAATATGCCGCAATCTCTGTGTAAAAGGGGCTATTGTTGCACTAGCCACCCACCACATGCTGAATACTCCTTGGGGTTTGTGTCATGCAAGAGTAATGCACACACACACACACACACACACACACACACACACACACACACACACACACACACACACACACACACACACACACACAATAAAGTAGTTTTTTGGGCCAAGCATTGTTGCTCTCCCCACCTGCTGAATAACTCCTAGGGGCTTGTGCTACCATGCAACAGTAATGCACACGCACACTCACACACACACACACACACACGCACGCACGCACGCACGCACACACACACACACACACACACACACTAGGGGTTGTGCTACCATGCAAGAGTAATGCATTACTGAGGTGTATTGAGCCTTGAGCTAGGGTGTTGAAGGTTTTACATGTTGCTCTTGTTTAACCTTGCTGGGTTGGCTTCTTGACTAATTCTGCACCACTAACCATAGATTCTGAGTTTTGGTTTTAAAATGGCTACGAGTTATAAGTACAGTCAGCGGATCGCGAGGAGATGTTCACTGATTTTGACAAAAACAAAGTGATTTTGACAACAAGCGTTCTCTAGAATCACCGACTACACCTTTGAATTAAACCTGCAGTGTGTAGAATTTTGGGTTTTATTTCCTAGCAGATTTTGTAGAAAGTAATTATACTATCCATAAGTACATTTAATTTAGTGCATAATAGCTGAATTTTTTTTTTTTTATTATTATTTTTTATATATCTCCATATTTCTGCATATTTTGGACCAAGGCCTAGTGCCGCCATCTTGAAAGGTGGCATTGTTTAAAATTTAGAATTGTTCTTGTCCTTGAAGGCCACTGTAGCTTCTGTTATTATTCTAAAGGGTTGGGGTTACCAAGGGAGCGTTGCATTCTAGAACTTTGTAGAACTTTCTTGATGATGTCATATTACACACTGCACCTTTAACAGACCTGAACTTATTCAGAATGTCAGGCTACCAAATAGTTGTTATTCATTTGACCTTTATTTATACTCGAGGGACATACAGTAAATACTTGTGCATCCGTGTACATATTTGCATTACGAGTTATATATGTGACTATTTATAAGTTTACTGACAGTTACGCAGAGTGAACTTACCAGAACAAACTTTAAAATGTAATGTGTTAAGCAGAGCCGGCCCGAGGCATAAGCGAACTAAGCGGGCGCTTAGGGCCCCCGACCGCCAGGGGGGCCCCCTCCAAAAAAAAAAAAAAAAAAAAAAACTTTTTTTTTTTTTAGTTTTTGTGTTTGATATTAACATCATATTATGCAAATGTGAGTTATCATACAAAAAAAGGAATAAAATGTTTTGGTCTAGATAATTAATAGCCTAAAAATCTGTGAGGTAATCCGAAATTATCTGATCATGTCACGGTCACATTCATGCACAGTGTGTATTGAGTTTATTTAAAAACAATTGGAAATGGGGCTGCCCTCAGTTTCCCATGCACTGTGTATGGTCTATGGCCTATTTCAGCCTCGTCTGTGGAAAAAAAGATAGTTGGACAACAGTTCTTCTGCTTCGTTCCTCTCACTGCATTTAAATGCATTCACTATATTACAGAGAAAAAGAAAAATAACTCCAAGCCCAACCCAGAGGACCCTCCATAATATTTTATTTTATATTTTATAAAATCCATGTGTCCTTCTTCAATAGCTTCTAATTCATCTGACCCAGTGTCTCCAAATTATTTGTTCACGCTAAATTTCTCAGATTTAGCCTCTTAATTTTCCTCTCAAAGTGCACCAGATTCATGCATTTCACTTTAAAAAGGTTAAAAAAATCTCCCGGGGGGGCATACCCCCGGACCCCCATAGGAGGGTCT
>NC_137235.1:2531506-2535849 GCF_949987685.1 Ammodytes marinus | reverse complement strand
AGATTCTGGCGCAAATACCTCCCTACGCCAGGTATCGCGTGGGATTTATCAAACAGTCGTATCTCGCCAATCTCGGCGTACGCCACGCAATTATTGATAAATGCAGCGGCTGAAAACAATCGTACCACGCCCCTATATTTTCTCAGTTTAGAGGCCTCGCCCAAAGGTTTTGCGACATGGATATGCGCAATACGGCACTTCCCTGAAGTAGAAATTGACAGAATAACAGCGAAAGTAGAAAAAAAGAGTTTCATTTCGGAGCATTAGCCTACAAGCAGCATCAAATAACGACAGAAGGCAGCAGTTAGGAAGGAAATAACTGCTGCGGTCAACAGCGTTGGTGTTGACTCAAAATGCCACTAAAAAAAGCGTGTTGCTGTTCTGAAATGCAACCAACTGGGGGTGCGGGGCTGCGGGCATAATATAAGTGGTGGAGGAGAAAAAGACGCACCAACTGTCCGATAATGGTCCTCATAAAATAAATAGAGGTCTGCAGAGATTTGAATGATTAGAATGTATTGGCCCTTTTAGATAGCACTACTCAAAAGGGTTTTCAAAACTAAAAATAACACATTTAGCGTTTTACTGTATGACAGCATGCGCTTGGCACGAGTGGTCAGCCCGGCCGTCAGCTGCACAAGCCGACCCGGCAGCGATCAGCTGTGAGAGCGCCCACTGTCCTGCTGAGCTGCTCCACCAGCAGATCGGAAAAACGTGCCGGTTAAGGTGGAAATAAATCGCTCGCTTTAGCATCAATGACACATTAAAAGAGGAACTAACATCTACAAAGTGCGTCAAATAAATAAAATGTTAAGCTGATTGTTGTGCCGTGTATTTTTTTTGTATCATAAAGAGCAGTGTAGGCCTACTTCATATTTAATACTTAGGCTAACATTTTGAATGAATGCAGCCCCCGTGCCTCAGTGTCCCCCCAGCTGCTCCAAAACGGAGACAACTGCCCTTACGTGTGCGCACTATTGAATCAGCTCTCCTACTCAGTTGCACACCATAAGCTGCTCATTTTTAAGTGATTAATATCTTTATTTCGGTCTTATTTGCACTGCATTTGTATTATCTTCTAATAATTGTCCAACAAAGTCATCGGCTACCCGGCACAGCCTGCACTGCGAGTCTAAGCTGTTTTCAAATTTGCGTACACGAGCTGAGAGCTGGCGTGGGATTTGATCGTACCCTACGCTCACGTCCATATTGATAAATGCCGAGATTTGCGTGGAGATGTACGTACACCCATTTTTCTGGTCTACGCAAGATTGATAAATGAGGGCCAGTATGTCTAAATTTGTTAGAGGATATGAAGGTATTCATTTTAATTTGTCGCTCTAAGTTGTTCCAGGAGTCAGGGGCGCTGAAGCTAGAAGCAGGTTTTTCCCAGCTCAGACCAGGCTTGTGGAACATACAGCTCTGGAAAAAAATTAAGAGACCAGTCTGGGTTTTTCTTAAATCTTCATCTCTACATAACTAATTAAAAACAAGTTATTTATGATAAAACATTTATTGGAATTTGGTAGAAATGTTGTCAGTAGTTTATATTATAAAATCAAAATGTTCATTCTACTCAAACATGTGTCTATAAATAGTCAAACGAGAGACACTGAACATTTGGAGTGGTCTCTTCATTATTTGTTCCAGAGCTGTATATATTATATAAAAAAAAAATGTGTAGGACACTGTAATGTGAACAATAACAGTAAGATGATAACCTATTTTTGCTCTTACTTTTTTTTTTTTTTTAAACCTTTATTTAAAGGTGCAGTGTGTAATATGACATCATCAGGAAAGTTGTACAAAGTTCTAGAATGCAACACTCCCTGGGTAACCCCAACCCTTTCGAATATTAACAGAAGCTACAGTGGCCTTCAAGGACCAGAACAATTCTAAATGTTAAACAATGCACCTGATGACATTCCAACTATGACACTTTCAAGATGGCGGCACTAGGCCTTGGTCCAAAATACGCAGAAATATGGACATTAATGAGACCCTTTCTAAGGGAAAAAATTATTATTCAAAAAAATTATTTCAGCTAGTATGCACTAAATTAAATGTACTTATGGATATTATAATTACTTTCTACAAAATCTGCTAGGAAATAAAACCCAAAATTCTACACACTGCAGGTTTAACCAGGAAAAAACCTATTGAGATTAAAAATCTCTTTTTCAAAGGTGACCTGGCCAAGACAGGCAGCAGCACAATGGACCACAAGTTACAGACAAACAATGACAGACAAACACACAGGGACCAAATTAAAATAGCACTAAAAAATGTAAAGCAAATCAATGCACACTATTACAATAAAGTATACACCAACTAGCAGGTGTTTTTGGAGGCGTACTAGGTTTCAGGCACAGTCAAACACATGCCTATAAATAGTAAAACGAGAGACACTGAACATTTGGGGTGGTCTCTTATTTTTTTCCAGAGCTGTATAACATGAGCATGTCAGTATATTAATAATAATAATAATGGATTGGATTTATATAGCGCTTTTCAAGGTACCCAAAGCGCTTTACATGGTTCCAGGTTCCATTCATTCACACACAGTCATACTGGTGGTGGTAAACTACGATAGTAGCCACAGCTGTCCTGGGGCAGACTGACAGAAGCGAGGCTGCCATTCCGCGCCATCGGCCCCTCCGACCACCACCTCAAACATACAGCAGTCATACACATTCTCACAAGGCAAGATGGGTAAAGTGTCTTGCCCAGGGACACAACAACCATGACACAGGTGGCCGGGCGGGGATTAAACTGCCAACCCTAGGATCGTTGGCCAACCCGCTTAACCACCTGAGCCACAATCTTTCCATCAACACATTTGATATCTTTGAAAGAGTGCTACATCGTTTGTGTGTGTGTGTGTGTGTGTGTGTGTGTGTGTGTGTGTGTGTGTGTGTGTGTGACACCCTCATTTGCAATGATGTCAAAAAATGCAAAGCAAAAACCACAACATATACACAATGCAAATACATCAAATACACAACAAGCTGATAAAGAAGAAAAACAATTGAAACAGTCAGACAGTGATGTAGAATGGCAGCAATTAAAATGAAATGGGTGAAAGTACAATATAACCTAATTAAAACAGTTACAAGTAGAGTTTGGCAGATTTAAGACAGTATGTCTAAATTTGTTAGAGGATATGAAGGTATTCATTTTAATGTGTCGCTATAAGTTGTTCCACGAGTCAGGGGCGCTGAAGCTAGAAGCAGGTTTTTCCCAGCTCAGACCGGGCTTGTTGAACATACAGCTCCAGAAAAAAATAAAGAGGCCAGTCTGGGTTTTTCTTAAATCTTCATCTCTACATAACTAATTAAAAACAAGTTATTTATGATAAAACATTTATTGGAATTTGGTAGAAATGTTGTCAGTAGATTATATTATAAAACCAAAATGTTCATTCTACTCAAACATATGCCTCTAAAGAGTAAAACGAGAGACACTGAGCATTTGGAGTGCTCTCTTAATTATTTTTTTTCCAGAGCTGTATTTATTATAAAAAAAAAATGTGTAGGACACTGTAATGTGAACAATAACAGTAAGATGATAACCTATTTTTGCTCTTACTTTTTTTTTTTTTTTAACTTTATTTAAAGGTGCAGTGTGTTATATGACATCATCAAGAAAGTTCTACAAAGTTCTAGAATGCAACACTCCCTGGGTAACCCCAACCGTTTGGAATAATAATAGAAGCTACAGTGGCCTTCAAGGACAAGAACAATTCTAAATTTTAAACAATGCACCTGATGACATTCCAACTATGACACTTTCAAGATGGCGGCACTAGGCCTTGGTCCAAAATATGCAGAAATATGGACATATATGAGACCCTTTCTAAGGGAAAAAATTATAATTCAAAAAAATTATTTCAGCTATTATGCACTAAATGTAATGTACTTATGGATATTATAATTACTTTCTACAAAATCTGCTAGGAAATAAAACCCAAAATTCTACACACTGCAGGTTTAACCAGGAAAAAACCTATTGAGATTAAAAAATCTCTTTTTCAAAGGTGACCTGGCCAAGACAGGCAGCAGCACAATGGACCAACAGTTACAGACAAACAATGACAGACAAACACACAGGGACCAAATTAAAATAGCAGTAAAAAATGTAAAGCAAATCAATGCACACTATTACAATAAAGTATAAACAAACTAGTAGGTGTTTTAGGAGGCATACTAGGTTCCAGGTACAGTCAAGCATATGCCTATAAATAGTCAAACGAGAGACACTGAACATTTTGAACTGACGGAAGCGTGGCTGCCATTCAGCGCCACCGCCCCCTCCGACCACCACCTCAAACATACAGCAATCAT
>NC_137235.1:2526506-2529006 GCF_949987685.1 Ammodytes marinus | reverse complement strand
CACACACACACACATAAACACACATAAACACACACACACACACACACACACACACAGAAACACACACACGCAAATGGAGCTTGGAGGTAGAAAAAAAGATTTAGGATGTCCCAAGAAAAAAGGGGTGTGAAGAGGAACCGAAAACAGTAGACGTCCAAAGTTGTGCATGTTCCATTATGTTCTCACATGTTCAAATTTATTTCGATCCAAACCTAACAAACTTCTCCGATGTGATAACCACGTTGTTCGAGTTCTCCTAATAGTCATGCGCACAGCCACAAGTAATGGCATTAATCTGTTTTTGGTGTGACTGTGGCTCAATTGGTAGAGCGGGTTGGCCGATGATCAAAGGGTTGGAGGTTCGATCCCCGCCCTGCCACCTGTGTCATGGTTGTTGTGTCCTTGGGCAAGACACTTCACTCACCTTGCCTCGTGTGAATGTCGATAGTTAGCCTGCTATCGGTGTGTGAATGGTAACGTGTAAAATGGGAACAGGTCTCGCTTGAAAAAGAGTCTCCGGACTCAATGGGATTTATCTGTATAAATAAAGGTAAAAAAAAAAAAAAAAAAAAAAAAAAATAGATAGTGTAAATGTACTAAATTCAAAAACTATAAAATAATATAATCAAAATGTTTCCTTACATCATGAATAGCCGTACAAATATCACACACACACACACACATTTTAATTCTTTATTTGAGTCCACCAATCACATTACAACAGACAGGATTCAAATATTTCCAGAAATGAGATAGGACAGTGTTCAAGGGTATAAAAAACATCTCCTGCGCCACACTGCCAGGCTGCCTGTCACCGCTGATATGGAGCAGAACTTTGACAGCTGTTTGGATGTCCTACTGGAGAGCCCTGCCAGCCTTAACCCAGTGAAAACAAGATGGTGGACATGCCCCAAGCTGCCAAAGATCAACACCACCAGTTTGCTTTGATAGCCCAGTTCACTTAGTTTGGACAGAATGGGCTGGTACTTCATGATTTTATCACTAAAGGCAATGTCCATGTACAGATCGTACACACAGCCTACTTCAAGCAGCAGCACCTGCCTAGTAGCTCTGTCCAGAAACACAACATCCGGGGTGTTAGGGATGTTACAGAACACATCAGTAGAGCTGTTGAACCACTCCGGCATAATACGAGAATGTTTGTACATGGTCACATTTTCTGCCAATACTTTCTTTACAGCGCTAGCTATCAGATCGACAATTCGGTCGTGGCGTGCAATATAAAGTCCTTTGTACATAGTACAGCCATTTACAATATGAGCAACAGATTCAAGTTGATGGCCTGAGTGCATTATACAGTATGGATGGTTGTGTGCAGGGTACCATAGTGCCAGGTTGTATTTAGTAGGTAGCACCTGCAGTCTGGCTTTAGCTGTGAAACAGAGGATGTCCTCACCGACAGCAGCATTTGTGTACATGGAGTGTGAAGCAGAGTGGTTGGCAAAGTCCAGGCATGCTAGCTTCCCCTGCATTCTGAGTCCAGTCCAGTGTTGTTTGGTCTCTGCTTGCTTTACGTGGAGGAGGAGTCTCCTAGCTGTTGTGTTCTGTAGTGTGTGTTTTTCCTCATTGTAACTGACAGTAGCCTTGACTGTTACAGATGAGTCTGTGACAACTGCATCAGATGGCTGTGGTGCTGTGTGTGAGTTATGTTGTGTCCATTCCAGTTTAACTGTCATTCTGTTGCACAGATCATTTAGGTCCGGCCAGTCCGACCGGACTCCAAAGCCTGCAGCCTGTGTGTCCAGTTTCCCGCTCCTCTTCCTCCTGAAGCCCAGGAAGCTGTCCTGGCCTGCTGGGGCCAGGGGCACCTTCCTCTTCCCGAGGTCCAGCAGCAGGGAGGCTCTGGCTAGCTCTCTGACTGTGGCATCGTCATTGTTGAGCATTCGGATGAGGTGTGACAGCCTGGTGGCAGTGTATACCCATTCCACGTTTGGGACACCCAACCCCCCCTCTTTATGTGAGAGGAAGATGATGTGTCTGGTAGAATGAGAATTCAGCCCTAGCCATTTCCTGACAGCCTGGACTGTTTTATTGTTCATGTCCCGTAGGACATTTTGTGGGATGTGGATGTTTGCAAAGAGGTGTTGAATCTTTGCCAGGGCCACCTGTCTGATAGCGTCCAGTTTCATGACCACAGGAAGGGGGGAGGAGTCGATTAGATCGATTCTGTTCTTATAGTCACAGCATAACTCCTGTACCTGCTCTCCCCACTCACCTGCAATGTTGATGTTATGG
Source organism: Ammodytes marinus (assembly GCF_949987685.1). Lineage (NCBI taxonomy): Eukaryota > Metazoa > Chordata > Actinopteri > Uranoscopiformes > Ammodytidae > Ammodytes > Ammodytes marinus. The sequence goes on along the minus strand of NC_137235.1, from coordinate 2,526,750 downwards.
CCAAGATAGGTGTATGACTCATGGCGTGCGTAGACTCTGATAGGCTGCCCCATGATTGTGAAGGAGGGGGGTTGGTCAGATTTGGCTTTGTACCAGCGGTTGCCACCGCTACGTCGTTCATATAGTGCTGCACACTTGGTGTGCTTTACCTCCAGCTTGGACCAGTGAAGAAACTCATCTGTTCTGGCCAGCATGGTGTGTATGACGCCCTCGTCTCTGGAGGACACCTCCACATCGTCAGCGT